>NC_074696.1:32167965-32195465 GCF_029448725.1 Salvelinus fontinalis | reverse complement strand
GCTGGGATGGGGCAAGGCTGGGATTGTGCTAGGGCTGGGGCCTGGGGCTGGGATGGGGCAAGGCTGGGGTGGTGCTAGGGCTGGGCTGAGGCTGGGGCCTGGGGCTGGGATGGGGCTGAGGCTGGGATGGGGCCTGGGGCTGGGGCCTGGGGCTGGGATGGGGCCTGGGGCTGGGGCCTGGTGCTGGGGCTGAGCCTGGGGCCTGGGGCTGGGCTGGGGCTAGGGCTGGAATGGGGCTCTGGGCAGGTAGTAGACCACTCCTGCTCTGTGGAAAACATCTCTGGGACTGAAGCAAAATGCTAACCCCACATGACCATACTCCTCTTAGATGTTGGATGTGCTGCTATTTGTCCTACACACCCAGGCCACCAGCCCCCACAGCCTCCGCCCTGGTCCACACCCCAGCATCAGCCTATCCAGGCCTGCTGCCTGCTTTCTGTGGCTTCCTCTCCTTCTGGGTGGTCAACAACCCAAGATGTGACTCGGGATGACTCATGTGTGCTCCACATTCAATCTTCAGAGCAAGGGAATAAGAGAAAGAGAGAAAGTGGGAGTTGAAGGAGGGGAGAGAGATTTGCTGAAACAGTATAGAACTGTCAGACATAATTACATTAGAGAGGACCTTGTAGTGACCTTGTAGTGACCTTGTAGTGAGCTAGTACTCACTTCCTGATCTAGTTTCTCTGTTTCCTGCAGAAGCACATGGAAGGAAATCATTTTTTTTCTTGTAAGTTTTGCAGGCAACTTAGACATGGTTTAGTATTGTACTGACTTGTATCATACTGTATCATCCGACCCGTAGCCCACGGACCACATGCCACATCAGGAGCAAGTGATCAAGTTAAGAGCTGTGTAAAATAAAGAATCGCTGAGGCAGAGCTGCCTTCCAACAGCTCAGGGTAGTGAAGAGGCAGTACGATGCATTAATTCACACCAGGCACTTCCTACAGGCGGCAGGTAGCTTAGCGAGTAAGAGCATTGGGCCAGTAACATAAAGGTGGCTGGTTCAAATTCCTGAGCCAACAAAGTGGAAAAATCTGCTGTTCTGCACTTGAGCAAGGAATTTAACCCCTAACAACAACTGCTCCCTCGATGTTAATCACGGCAGCCCCCTGCACCATTCTGATTCAGAGGGGCTAGGTTAAATGAGGAAGACACATTTCAGTTAAAGCAGGAAGCACCAGTGACTAGATCAATAAAAAAGTGGTCAGATTAAGCAGATGCTAAGCTACAGGACTGTTTTGCTAGCACAGACTGGAATATGTTCCGGGATTCCTCCGATGGCATTGAGGAGTACACCACATCTGTCATTGGCTTCATAAATAAGGGCATCTATGATGTCGTCCACACAGTGACCATACATACATACCCTAACCATAAACCATGGATTACAGGCAGCATCTGCACTGAGCTAAAGACTAGAGCTGCCGCTTTCAAGGAGCGGGACTCTAACCCGGAAGCTTATAAGAAATCACGCTATGCCCCGCTACGAACCATCAAACAGGCAAAGCATCAATACAGGACTAAGATCGAGTCGTACTACACTGGCTCTGATGCTCGTCGGATGTGGCAGGGCCTGCAAACCATTACAGACTACAAAGGGAAGCACAACCGAGAGCTGCCCAGCGAGCCTACCGGACGAGCTAAACTACTTCTATGCTCGCTTTGAGGCAAATAATACTGAAACATGCACGAGAGCACCAGCTGTACCGGAAGACTGTATGATCACCCTCTCCGCAGCCGATGTAAGACCTTTAGACAAGTCAACATTCACAAGGCCGCAAGGCCAGACGGATTACCAGGACATGTACTGCGAGCATGCGCTGACCAACTAGCAAATGTCTTCACTGACATTTTCAACCTCTCCCCGTCCGAGTCTGTAATACCAACATGTTTTAAGCAGACCACCATAGTGCTTGTGCCTAAGAACACTAAGGTAACCTGCCTAAATGACTACCGACCTGTAGCACTCACGTCTGTAGCCATGAAGTGCTTTGAGAGGCTGGTCATGGCTCACATCAACACCATCATCCCAGAAACCATAGACCCACTCCAATTTGCCTACCGCTCCAACAGATCCACAGATGATGAGTCTCTATTGCACTCCACACAGCCCTTTCCCACCTGGACAAAAGGAACACCTATGTGAGAATGCTGTTGATTGACCACAGCTCAGCGTTCAACACCATAGTGCCCTCAACGCTTATCAATAAGCTAAGGACCCTGGGACTAAACACCTCCCTCTGCAACTGGATCCTGGACTGCCTGACGGGCCTAACCCAGGTGGTAAGGGTAGGTAACAACACATCCGCCACGCTGATCCTCAAAACAGGGGCCCCTCAGGGGTGCGTGCTCAGCCCCCTCCTGTACTCCCTGTTCACTCATGACTGAACGGCCAGGCATGACTCCAACACCATCATTAAATTTGCCGATGACACAACAGTGGTAGGCCTGATCACAGACAACAACGAGACAGCCTATAGGGATGAGGTCAGAGACCTGGCCGTGTGGTGCCAGGACAACAAACTCCCTCAATGTGATCAAGACAAAGGAGATGATTGTAGACTACAGGAAAAAGAGGACCGAGCACGCCCCCATTCTCATCGACGGGGCTGCAGTGGAGCAGGTTGAGAGCTTCAAGTTCCTTGGTGACCACTTCACCAACAAACTAACATGGTCCAAGCACACCATGACAGTCGTGAAGTGGGCACGACAAAACCTATTCCCCCTCAGGAGACTGAAAAGATTTGGCATGGGTCCTCAGATCCTCAAAAGGTTCTACAGCTGCACCATCGAGAGCATCCTGACTGGTTGCATCACTGCCTGGTATGGCAACAGCTTGGCCTCCGACCGTAAGGCACTACATAGGGTAGTGCGAACAGCCCAGTACATCACTGGGCCTAAGCTTCCTGCCATCCAGGACCTCTATACCAGGCGGTGTCAGAGGAAGGCCCTGAAAATTGTCAAAGACTCCAGCCACCCAAGTCATAGACTGTTCTCTTTGCTACCACACGGCAAGCGGTACCGGATCGCCAAGTCTATGTCCATGATGCTTCTAAACAGCTTCTTCCCCCAAGCCATAAGACTCCTGAACATAGATGGCTACCTAGACTATTCACATTGTCCCCCCCCCTCTCCACACCACTGCCACTCTCTGTTGTCATCTATGCATAGCCACTTTAATTAACTCTACCTACATGTACATACTACCTCAACTAACCGGTGCCTCCGCACATTGACTCTGTTCCGGCACCCCCCTGTATATATTGTTATTTTTTACTGTTCCTCTTTAATTACTTGTTACTTTTATCTCCTATTCTTATCTGTATTTTTTTCAACTGCACTGTTAGTTAGGGCAGTAAGCATTTCAATGTAAGGTCTACACACCTGTTGTATTCGGCGCATGTGACTAATAACATTTGATTTGAGTTTATTTAGATTTTTTGATTTGATTGATTTTATTTGGATCTCTTTTAGTCCTTGAACATTAAAATACAATTTATAATACGAACACATTTCCACATATAACACACTATTACAAACATATATAATATACTAACATATTGACCCAATAAATACTCAATCTAAAAAATATTGATTCTTCATCTACTATAGTCCCACAACATTTCTATGTATTATATTTAAATTGTTTTAAAATAATGTTTAAATGTATATATTGAAAGGTTTCTGGTTTGCTCAGTTAATTTATTCAATTTCTTTATTGCTCTAAATCGAAATGTTATTTTGCCTATTGCTCTTTTCTGTCTGACAACGCATAGATGGTGGACAATCTATTCCTAGCATATACTGAATGTCTGTCTCTTACCAACTGAATACTGTTGTGAATAGAAATTGGCCGTTTTAAATGATGTATATTATGAAATAAAATAAGCATGTTTTTTTCAATTATCTTGTCGATTGATGACCAACCAAGAACACTGCGCATGACTGCAACAGAAGAACCATATCTCCACCTTAAAACAATCCTTGCTGCTTTGTTCTGTGCAATCTGCAGCCTCCTAACTTCACTTGATGATGCATTTCCCCAGACCACAGAACAGTAGTTCACCTGACTCGCAATTAATGCTTGGGTTATTTGCTGAAGAATTTTTCCTGGTAAATATTTAGCTATCCTTCTGATTATGCATGCTGTTTTAATATATCTTTTTACATAGATTAGTTATTTGAGACGACCATGATAAGTAGTTGTCTAGCTGCACTACCAATAGTTTAGTTTCTGCCACTTCTTCAATTTGTACTCCTCCCATACTAAATTGTATCCCATGCTGTTTTGGCCTTTTCCTAGTGGAACAGACCAAGATAACTTTGGTTTTCTTGGTGTTTAAAACAAGTTTGTTTTGGCAAACCTACTCCCTGATATTCTTCAAATCTCCTTGTAAAGCTTGCTGTACCTGTTGAACCGATTGTCTTGCTGCATAAATTGTAGTATCATCTGCAAATATAGTAGCTTGAGTTTCAGCTAAGGCATAGGGAAGGTCGTTGGTATATATTAAATAAAGAAGTGGCCCAAGGCAGCTGCCCTGCGGTATTCCACAGTTTAACACATGAGGAGAAGAAAATTAACCATTGATATGGGTGGACTGTTTCCTGTCAGTTAGATATGACTGTACCCAATTCAATGCTACCTCCTGAAAACCATAATGCATTAATTTTGTCAAAATTATTTCATGATCCACTAAATCAAATGCTGCACTGAAATCTAAAAATAGTACACCCACAAACTTGCCATGATCCATAGCATTGAGCCACTGGTCAGTCATGTCAACCAATGCAGTGGTAGTGGAATGGTTTTTGCGATAAGCATGCTGATTGGCTGTAATCAGATCCTTCTTTTCCATGTACTCCCATATTTGTCTACTCACAATACCCTCCAATATCTTACTGAGTGTAGGGAGTAGACTAATTGGTTGACTATTGGCAGGAGTAATGGGTTCTTTCAGAATAGGACACAGTTTCGCATGCTTCTATATATTTGCAAACACCCCCTTTTCCAGTGACCAATTAAATATGTATCTCAGTGGAGCTGCAATCTGGGGAGCAGCACAGCGAAAGCAAAACATTGTCCATAAGACCATAAACTGTAGATTTCCCATCAGGTAATGACTTCAATAGGTTTAACACCTCCTCCACTGACACTGTTTGCAGACTAAAAGAGCAGATCTTGTTGCTCATAATATGATCATCATTGGACAATAGCTTGTTTGGAAGAATGTATGTTTACATTGTTGCTCAGTAATTACATTTTCTTTGTAAAAAAATCTGCTAAATGATTGGCAATATCAACTGGTTTTGTTCCTATTCTCCCGTCAACCTCCACACTAGATGGGCATGATGAGATAGATGTACCAAGTAAGCCCGATTTGATTTGAATGCAGTTTTTCCCGCATGGCTGCTGTTTTATTACATCAGTTGGCGTTTTTTTCAAGGCATAGCGCTAAACCTCAGGAATGCTCAAACAATTCATTTGAGCAGGGTAGAGCCAGCAGAGCTATCGGACACGCTTTTTGAAGAGCCTCATCCGAATTCCATGGCGCTCGCTGGAGTGTTCCGCACATGGAGGGGCAGTGATGTCAGAGGGAAAGAAACAGAGGAGAGAGGAGGAGGGGTGGGAGGAGGGGGGAGTATAGGGGGTGATGTCAGAGGGAAAGAAACAGAGGAGACAGGAGGAGGGGTGGGAGGAGGGGGGAGTATAGGGGAGTGATGTCAGAGGGAAAGAAACAGAGGAGAGAGGAGGAGGGGTGGGAGGAGGGGGGAGTATAGGGGAGTGATGTCAGAGGGAAAGAAACAGAGGAGACAGTAGGAGGGGTGGGAGGAGGGGGGAGTATAGGGGAGTGATGTCAGAGGGAAAGAAACAGAGGAGACAGGAGGGGGGTGGGAGGAGGGGGGAGTATATGGGAGTGATGTCAGAGGGAAAGAAACAGAGGAGACAGGAGGGGGGTGGGAGGAGGGGGGAGTATAGGGGAGTGATGTCAGAGGGAAAGAAACAGAGGAGCCAGGAGGAGGGGTGGGAGGAGGGGGGAGTATAGGGGGTGATGTCAGAGGGAAAGAAGCAGAGGAGACAGGAGGAGGGGTGGGAGGAGGGGGGAGTATAGGGGGGTGATGTCAGAGGGAAAGAAACAGAGGAGACAGGAGGAGGGGTGGGAGGAGGGGGGAGTATAGGGGAGTGATGTCAGAGGGAAAGAAACAGAGGAGAGAGGAGGGGGTGGGAGGAGGGGGGAGTATAGGGGGGTGATGTCAGAGGGAAAGAAACAGAGGAGACAGGAGGAGGGGTGGGAGGAGGGGGGAGTATAGGGGAGTGATGTCAGAGGGAAAGAAACAGAGGAGACAGTAGGAGGGGTGGGATGAGGGGGGAGTATAGGGGGGTGATGTCAGAGGGAAAGAAACAGAGGAGACAGGAGGAGGGGTGGGAGGAGGGGGGAGGATCTTGAATTATGTTACAATTAATTTGACTCATTTAACCCCTAGGATTAGGAAAAATTGTGCATGAGCTGACTAAATTAGGATTAAGGTTTACATCCCTTTAAAGATTAGATTGAGGAAAGCAGTCAAACCACACTAGACAAATCCAGGGCTGAATATCTACATGATTAATACCAATGCAAACCATTTAAATAACAAGTAAACACGGCTAGGATACATGGTTAGGGCTATATATCCTCCCACCTGGGTAAAGAGACTGTGTGGATCTGGGTTGAGCTGTAGGCTTTCAGGTTCAAAAGGCTCTGGTTAGGACTAGGAGAGGCCTGTAGGGTGTAGGTCTGTAGGGTATACCTTATTAGGTTTAATAAAGATTACACGTGTCATCACATAAAGCACTGACTGCTATTCTACATCTAGTAATGCAGGGCAACATAAATATTACGTTAGTTCTAACACACGACTACAGCGCCAGGTTTGACACCTCATTTATCCATGGACAGATATAATTAGCTACTCTATGTCTAAAAGGTTAATTATTTTCTCTTTCCCTCTCTTGCCACCTCCCTCTCTCTTCCTCTCTCCCTCCCTCCCTCCTCTTTTCATCCCTCTCCCCCCACCTCTTTCTCTCTAATAGTAAATGTTTATTTGCATTTCAAAGAGCATTTGTTCAAATTATTTACATTGATGTATTTCTGCACAGGCAAGATACACACACACACACACACACACACACACACACACACACACACACACACACACACACACACACACACACACACACACACACACACACACACACACACACACACACACACACCACACAGTATGGTTACGTCAGTGTGCTAAGTGCAGACTGATTGGTACTAGGGTCTGAACGGCCTGGGGTTAATGATGATTAATTAACGTTGATACATATTAATTAGCCGTGAAAACACTTTGATCTTTTAAATCACCTTCAGATGGATAAATGAGTATATATTTAGTACTAAATGATCAACATATGCATAAAGAAGTATATATATTTAGTAGTGAAAGATTGTTCTGCACATACAGTATATAGAATGGATAGAATTCTGCCTCGTACTGCAGCTCTTGTTTGCCTCAGCTAAGAAAAGCTCTGGTTTCAATGGAGGAGAAAGGGTAACCCTAACATTTAGACCGGGGAGTGTTCCTCTCTAGGAGAGACCGGGGAGTGTTCCTCTCTAGGAGAGACCGGGGAGTGTTCCTCTCTAGGAGAGACCGGGGAGTGTTCCTCTCTAGGAGAGACCGGGGAGTGTTCCTCTCTAGGAGAGACTGGGGAGTGTTCCTCTCTAGGAGAGACCGGGGAGTGTTCCTCTCTAGAAGAGACTGGGGAGTGTTCCTCTCTAGGAGAGACCGGGGAGTGTTCCTCTCTAGGAGAGACTGGGGAGTGTTCCTCTCTAGGAGAGACCGGGGAGTGTTCCTCTCTAGAAGAGACTGGGGAGTGTTCCTCTCTAGGAGAGACCGGGGAGTGTTCCTCTCTAGAAGAGACTGGGGAGTGTTCCTCTCTAGGAGAGACCGGGGAGTGTTCCTCTATAGGAGAGACTGGGGAGTGTTCCTCTCTAGGAGAGACTGGGGAGTGTTCCTCTCCAGGAGAGACCGGGGAGTGTTCCTCTCTAGGAGAGCCCGGGGAGTGTTCCTCTCTAGGAGAGACTGGGAAGTGTTCCTCTCTAGGAGAGCCCGGGGAGTGTTCCTCTCTAGTAGAGACCGGGGAGTGTTCCTCTCTAGGAGAGACTGGGGAGTGTTCCTCTCTAGAAGAGACCGGGGAGTGTTCCTCTCTTGAAGAGACTGGGGAGTGTTCCTCTCTAGGAGAGCCGGGGGAGTGTTCTTCTCTAGGAGAGACTGGGGAGTGTTCCTCTCTAGGAGAGACCGGGGAGTGTTCCTCTCTAGAAGAGACTGGGGAGTGTTCCTCTCTAGGAGAGACCGGGGAGTGTTCCTCTCTAGGAGAGACTGGGGAGTGTTCCTCTCTAGGAGAGATCGGGGAGTGTTCCTCTCTAGAAGAGACTGGGGAGTGTTCCTCTCTAGGAGAGACCGGGGAGTGTTCCTCTCTAGGAGAGACCGGGGAGTGTTCCTCTCTAGGAGAGACCGGGGAGTGTTCCTCTCTAGAAGAGACTGGGGAGTGTTCCTCTCTAGGAGAGACCGGGGAGTGTTCCTCTCTAGGAGAGACCGGGGAGTGTTCCTCTCTAGGAGAGACTGGGGAGTGTTCCTCTATAGAAGAGACTGGGGAGTGTTCCTCTCTAGGAGAGACCGGGGAGTGTTCCTCTCTAGGAGAGACCGGGTAGTGTGCCTCTCTAGGAGAGACCGGGGAGTGTTCCTCTCTAGGAGAGACTGGGGAGTGTTCCTCTCTAGGAGAGTCTGGGGAGTGTTCCTCTATAGGAGAGACTGGGGAGTGTTCCTCTATAGAAGAGACTGGGGAGTGTTCCTCTCTAGGAGAGACGGGGGAGTGTTCTTCTCTAGGAGAGACTGGGGAGTGTTCCTCTTTAGGAGAGACCGGGGAGGGTTTCTCTCTAGGAGAGACTGGGGAGTGTTCCTCTCTAGGAGAGACTGGGGAGTGTTCCTCTCTAGGAGAGACCGGGGAGTGTTCCTCTCTAGGAGAGACTGGGGAGTGTTCCTCTCTAGAAGAGACCAGGGAGTGTTCCTCTCTAGAAGAGACGGGGGAGTGTTCCTCTCTAGGAGAGACCGGGGAGTGTTCCTCTCTAGGAGAGACTGGGGAGTGTTCCTCTCTAGGAGAGACCGGGGAGTGTTCCTCTCTAGAAGAGACCGGGGAGTGTTCCTCTCTAGGAGAGACTGGGGAGTGTTCCTCTCTAGGAGAGACCGGGGAGTGTTCCTCTCTAGGAGAGACCGGGGAGTGTTCCTCTCTAGGAGAGACTGGGGAGTGTTCCTCACTAGGAGAGACTGGGGAGTGTTCCTCTATAGAAGAGACTGGGGAGTGTTCCTCTCTAGGAGAGACTGGGGAGCGTTCCTCTATAGAAGGGACTGGGGAGTGTTCCTCTCTACACTCTTAGAAAAATGGCTTCCAAAAGGGTTCATCGGCTGTTCCCATAAGATAGGTAGAACCGTTTTGAGTTCCATGTCAAACCCTCTGTGGAAAGGGTTGTACATGGAACCCAAAAGGGTTCTTCAAAGGGTTCTCTTATGGGGACAGCCAAAGAACCGTTTTAGGCTTTAGATGTCACATTTTTTTCTAAGAGTGCAGAATGGAAGAGGGAGTGTTCCTCTAGGTTTGAGTCCATCAGTTTCTTTCCATGTGTTTTTGGCGAAGCCTCCTGCCGGCCCAGAGAACATGCTGTGTCGGATTATTACAAATCAATATGCTGCTCTCTGTGTTTAAACCGGACCATGTGTGAATTAGAAATGGGGAGAGGACCCTGCCCTCCTGTGCTAAGCCCTAAGTCACATGCGGTTTGTCAAGCTTTGTCAGGAATAGAGAAAAAGCAGAAAGTTGAGGGGATGTGTGTTGCATAGCGGTTCTGTCTCCATGGTGATGACGCTAGTTTGGCAGAGAAGGCCTTGAGAGACGTGACAATACAAGCTCTATGTGTGTGTGTGTGTGTGTGTGTGTGTGTGTGTGTGTGTGTGTGTGTGTGTGTGTGTGTGTGTGTGTGTGTGTCAATTGAAGGACTTAGTGGGTGAGCTGAAGAGGATGAATTAATTACATGTTTTACAGTTATTATCCCGGCCCATTGCGGTGAGCACACACACACACACACATGCACTTCATAAACAAACAAATAAACAAAGACACAGAAAGATGATGACCCTTAGATCTAAGCCTCCAGTTAGAGCTGTTGTTGTGGATGAGGTTTAACTGTATTGTTAATTCTCTCCCCCTCCCTACTCCACGTCCTTGCTTCCCCATTCCTCCCCTCCCTGCTTCCCCCCACCACACTACTCCGTACCCTCCTACCCCTAGAACCCTCCTACCCCCTATACACTCCTACCTCCTATTCCCTCCTACCTCCTATACCCTCCTACCTCCTACACCCTCCTGCCTCCTATTCCCTCCTGCCTCCTATACCCTCTACCTCCTACCTACACTCCTACCTCCTATACCCTCCTACCACCTATACCCTCCTACCTCCTATACCCTCCTACCTCCTATACCCCCCTACCTCCTATACACTCCTACCTCCTACCTACACTCCTACCCCCTATACACTCCTACCACCTATACCCTCCTACCTCCTATACCCTCCTACCTCCTATACCCTCCTACCTCCTATACACTCTACCTCCTACCTACACTCCTACCTCCTATACCCTCCTACCCCCTATACACTCCTACCTCCTATACCCTCCTACCTCCTATACCCTCCTACCTCCTATACACTCCTACCCCCTAAACCCTCCTATCCCCTATACCTTCCTACCTCCTATACCCTCCTACCTCCTATACCCTCCTACCTCCTACCCCCTGTACCCTCCTATACCCTCCTACCTCCTATACCCTCCTACCGCCTAAACCCTCCTACCCCCATACCCTCCTACCTCCTATACCCTCCTACCCCCTATACCCTCCTACCTCTTATACCCTCCTACCTCCTATACCCTCCTACACCCTCCTGCCTCTTATACCCTCCTGCCTCTTATACCCTCCTATACCCTCCTACCTCCTATACCCTCCTGCCTCCTATACCCTCTATCTCCTATACCCTCCTACCTCCTATACACTGCTACCCACTATACACTCCTACCCCCTATATACTCCTACCTCCTATACCCTCCTACCCCCTATACCCTCCTACCTCCTACCCCCTATATCCTTCTACCCCCTAAACCCTCCTCTCCCCTATACACTCCTACCTCCTATACCCTCCTACCTCCTATACCCTCCTACACCCTCCTGCCTCTTATACCCTCCTGCCTCTTATACCCTCCTATACCCTCCTACCTCCTATACCCCCCTGCCTCCTATACCCTCTATCTCCTATACCCTCCTACCTCCTATACACTGCTACCCACTATACACTCCTACCCCCTATATACTCCTACCTCCTGTACCCTCCTACCTCCTATATCCTCCTACCCCCTAAACCCTCCTATCCCCTATACCCTCCTACCTCCTATACCCTCCTACCCCCTATACCCTACTACCTCCTATACCCTCCCTGTTCCATCCATTTTCACCAGTCCATTTCTTGTAACACAGGGAGTTTGGGTCCTTTAGGCCTCTCTGACATTACATGACCCCTGGAGGCTAGAGAGGGCAAAGGGCATTCCCACCAGTGTGGGGTTACAGAGCTGCTGGGTATTAACCCCCTAGAGTCTATTGACGCACTGATGCGTCAATCTAAGTAACACAATTTAATAATCCCCATCAAAATTGGTCAATTTTTTGCCCATAGGGCAGCGCACAATTGGCCCAGTGTCGTCCGGGTTAGGGGAGGGTTTGGCTGGGGGGGGGCTTTACTTGGCTCACCGCGCTCTAGTGACTCCTTGTGGCAGGCCGGGCGCCTGCAGGCTGACTTCGGTCGTCAGTTGAACAGTGTTTCCTCCGACACATTGGTGCGGCTGGCTTCTGAGTTAAGCGGGCGGGTGTTAAACAAACAAAAAAAAGTCAATTTAATCTAGCAATATCTGCGGTGGAAGGTGGCCGAGCTACAGCAGTGTTGGTCAGACTGAGACATCCTGAGAATCGGTCTTCTCATGAAAATGTCGGTAGTGTCCAAACAGTTTGGCCTACAAACTAATATGACCACTCTATGGAAAGCTGAGACTTTCACGATGGTGGTCTCAATTTTTCTTGTCTGAATGTAACCAGTACCAGTTAAGAAAATATATGGAAGTATGGAGGAAGGTGCATCTAAATTTCATGATCTGAAACAAGGGTCCCACTTTAAACAAATTAAAACTTATGAAGGCTTGATAAAGCATACATAAAGTCTTCATAAACTCTAGTTTCTTCACAAATCATCTATAAGCATATCATACTCTATAAAGGGTGACATAACAGCACACTGCATATGGTGCATTGCATGCTAGTCAGGTGGTCAGGGGGGACTCTCGCAATCATCCTGTCCCTGTTTGATGATGTATCATATCTCCGTAACCTGTCACAGCCAATCAGTGGCCAGCAGTAACAGCCACACTGTGCCATGATGAATGTTCTTCTTTCATGTCAGCCTTTCGAACAAAGATATCAACTCTAAGAAATTAAATTATGAATTGTTCTGGAATATTAAAATCCCATGTCAGTCCAAAAGTTTAGAACTATTCATGCTGTATAGGACTAAAGAAACACATTAAACAAACTCCTCCTCCACCTCTTCCTCTTCCCCCACCTCCTCCCCCTCCTCTTCCTCTCAGCACTAGGGTCTGGAGTGAGGGGAACAGAGGGAGAGAAAATAGTCTCACGACAGTCCCGTTCCGCCCTCTCTCTCCTCTCCTCCCTCCCTCAGCTCAGACGGGGCACCACAGCGTGCCTCAGACACAGTACAGACATGTTAGACACAGAGGTGACACAAAGGTGAACCCTGACTCAACTGTACAGAGGCAGAGAGGCAGAGAGAAACCTAAAACCCAACGCTGTTGAAACAACAGGTCAAACCAGAGGAGAATGAGAGGAAGGGCTGTGGCTCTGTATCTGTTCCTTACACTGTAAATTCTAGAGGAGAATATAGCAAATGGCTACACTGTCAACTGTGATTTATCATGTTTGTTTTGACTCATCGGGAGCTGAGTGGAGTCAGAAAGAGCAGTACAGTGGTAAAACAATATGGCTCTGAGTGGAGGAGGTTAAGAGAAGCGCCAGCATGACTGCCACCGGCACCAGCATGCCCGATCACTGATAAAGACTGATGCAATCCAGCACTGAGAGGGCAGAGGGATCCGGCTCCAGCACAATGAAACACAGCTCCAACAGAACTGCACTGAATCCTTTGTGAAAAAAAGGACAATCTGTGACTCTGAATCCAGTTGTCAATCATTATGAATCCTGCTGTTGGTGCTGGTCCATGTTCCATGATGCATTGTGAGAGTCCTCCCACAGATAACCCTCCTTTTTTCCCATCTATTCTTTGTTTCTTCCTTGTTTTCTCTCTCACCCCAGGCCAGAGGAACAGTGTAGCAGGGCAATAGTAACAGTGTGGATTGTGTAAATCTGTTTATGTTTTCTATCCGGTATGATCCGTAGTGGATTGATCGGTGGAGTGATCTGCTGCCGATAACAATAATTGAATTGCACTGAGAATGTTCCGTCAGGGAGTATTATATTGTCATACAGATTAGTGGTGTGTGTCTGCTCTGTCTGCTGCCTGGTACATGGAATGGTATATCCGGTTGGTTTGTCTAAGGCAAGCAAGAAGCAGCTCTGATGGGTTGCTCCTCTGACTTTCTCTTCTCCTCCATCCATCAGAAAGTATTAGATTTACCTCTGCTCCTCTGCCTCTAGTCTTCTGGCTGCAGCACTGCTGCATCACTGCCGGCGAAGATCAGATTTGACAGGAGATGCAACAGTAATACAAACTGAGATTCATCGTTCTGAACTTTCGGTTGCTGAGGCAACAGTTTGTGTTGAACGTGTTATGACAAAGCTTAAAATTGGGGGAAGAAAATACTTCCGGGACCTGAAGGTTTGGTAGTAAATGGATGGGGATGAAGCTGGGGTGGTTTAAAGACAGTGAAGAGACATTCATATTAACTGTTTAGTGATAGAAGTGTGTTCTGTCAGGGCTGATGTCAGTAACCTCTAACCCAGTTTTTTTTTTAAAACAGATGTCCTTACCATTGCAGGACAAGAGGAACAACACACACACAGTTTCTGTCTCCAAACAGAGCCGCTTTCATATCAGTCTGTCTACAAGGCTGTTCTTATCTTGTTTGTTCAGAAGGAACTGAATATTTCATCCAGGAGGAGAAGCTGCTGCATTAGTTCTATCTCTGCAGTGATGAGTGAAATAAAACTCTGTGGTTGACAGCCAGTCTGCTTCCTCTCTCAGGTATCTACCTACACCTACACCAGGGCTCTCCAACCTTGTTCCTGGACAGCTGCCTTCCTGTAGGGTTTCGCTCCAACCCCAATCTAGCGCACTGGATTCTAATAATTAGCTGGTTGATAAGCTAAACCAGGTTAGTCACAACTGGGGTTGGAGTGAAAACCCACAGGAGGGTAATCCTCCTGAAACAGGGTTGGAGAGCTCTGACCTATACATTACCTGCAGGTAAATCAGGTATGTCAGTGATGCATCTGATGTCATCCAACCATTGGACACCAAAAGGGTTGGGTAGGTTACTTTATAAATGTAATCCACTACAGTTACTAGTTACCTGTCCAAAATCGTAATCACTAACGTAACTTTTGGATTACCCAAACTAAGTAACGTAATCTGATTACATGCAGTTACTTTTAGATTACTTTCTATCAGGTATGAAGGTAAGACCCAGATGCAGATAACGTGGAATTGACAATGGTTTAATAATCCAACAGGGGCAGGCAATAGACAGGTCAAGGCAGGCAGGGGTCAGGAAACCAGAGGTGGGGCAACGGTACCAGACTGCAGGCAGGCTCAGGGTCAGGGTAGACAGAGGTCAATAATCCAGAGGTGGGGCAAAGTTTCAGGTTGGCAGGCAGGCTCAGGGTCAGGCAGAGTGGTCAGGCAGGTGGGCTCAGTCAGGACAGGCAAGGAACAAAACCAGGAGGGCGAGAAAAAGAGAGACTGGGAAAAGCAGGAGCTGAGACACAAACACGCTGGTTGACTTGACAAACAAGACGAACTGACAACAGACAAACAGAGAACACAGGTATAAATACACAGGGAATAATGGGGAAGATGGGCGACAGCTGGAGGGGGGTGGAGACAATCACAAAGACAGGTGAAACAGATCAGGGTGTGACACTTTCCCCTTAAGAGCCATTAATTAAAAGAAGACAAAAATGTATGTTACTAATTGAACAACATCTATTGCAGGATAAATCAATGTTAAAGTTTACATAGCTGGCCATATATGGATGTTACATTTTACTTTATGGGTTGGTTATGTAGGCTTCTTCTAACCCATTGCTTTCTACTACATATAACAATATGATTAAATATATTTACATTAACATGTATGTAGTAACTACAGATTGCCCCTTTAAGTCTGTCAAAAGTGTGCGAGTTTGAACAAGTGTCCATTAAGCTTATGGATTTTTTTTATCAGCATGAATTAGATTGAGCAATAAAATCCCCACTTTTATTCCATAGGCTGGGATCCGCACTATGCAGCTGTTGCAAGAGCTGTAACGGGTGACGCTCTCCTCATCCTCGGATGAGGTGAGGAGAGAAGGATCCTCAGACCAAAACGCAGGCTTTGGGAAATAAGCCATCTTTATTTAACAACGATGATGGCAACACGAAACGAAACAAACACTTGCAAAACTACAAAATAACAAAACGACGTTCAACGGAACCTGAACATAAACTCACATCAACAAACGTAAACTCACGAACAGGAACGTACATCAAAACGAACGAACAGCCAAACAGCTCCAAACGTGAATACATCGAACATAACGAAGACATCACAGGAGACAATCACCCACAAACACACAGTGATAATGCCCTACCTAAATATGACTCTTGATTAGAGGAAAATGCAAACCACCTGCCTCTAATCAAGAGCCATACCAGGCAAACCGAAACCAACATAGAAACAGATAACATAGACTGCCCACCCAAAACACATGCCCTGACCATAAACACATAAAAACTAACATAAATAGGTCAGGACTGTTACAGTACCCCCCCCCCCCAAGGTGCGAACGCCGGGCGCACCAGCACAAAGTCCAGGGGGGGGTCCGGGTGGGCAGTTGACCACGGTGGTGGTTCCGGTTCAGGACGCTGTCCCCGCACCACCATAGTCACTCCCCTCTTCTTTCTACCCCTTCTAATGCCCACCCTAACACTACCTTCCCCTAAATAAACAGCTAGCACCAGGACAAGGGGCAGCACCGGGACAAGGGGTAGCACCGGGACAAGGGGCAGCACCAGAACAAGGGGCAGCACCAGGATAAGGACCATCACTGGAATAAGGGGCAGCACCGGGACAAGGGGCAGCACCGGGACAAGGGGCAGCACCGGGACAAGGGGCAGCACCGGGACAAGGGGCAGCACCGGGACAAGGGGCAGCACCGGGACAAGGGGCAGCACCGGGACAAGGGGCAGCACCGGGACAAGGGGCAGCACCGGGACAAGGGGCAGCACCGGGACAAGGGGCAGCACCGGGACAAGGGGCAGCACCGGGACAAGGGGCAGCACCGGGACAAGGGGCAGCACCGGGACAAGGGGCAACACCGGGACAAGGGGCAGATCCCGGCTGAAGGACTCTGGCAGGTCCATGCAGGCTGACGGCTCTCGACGCTCATGGCAGACTGACGGCTCTCTACGCTCATGGCAGGCTGACGGCTCTCGACGCTCATGGCAGGCTGACGGCTCTCGACGCTCATGGCAGGCTGACGGCTCTCGACGCTCATGGCAGGCTGACGGCTCTCGACGCTCATGGCAGGCTGACGGCTCTCGACGCTCATGGCGCTCTGACGGCTCTGGCTGCTCATGGCTCACTGACGGCTCTGGCTGCTCATGGCTCTTTGACGGCTCTGGCTGCTCATGGCTCTGACGGCTCTGGCTGCTCATGGCTCTGACGGCTCTGGCTGCTCATGGCTCGCTGGCGGCTCTGGCAGATCCTGTCTGGTTGGCGGCTCTGGCAGATCCTGTCTGGTTGGCGGCTCTGGCAGATCCTGTCTGGTTGGCGGCTCTGGCAGATCCTGTCTGGTTGGCGGCTCTGGCAGATCCTGTCTGGTTGGCGGCTCTGGCAGATCCTGTCTGGTTGGCGGCTCTGGCAGATCCTGTCTGGTTGGCGGCTCTGGCAGATCCTGTCTGGTTGGCGGCTCTGGCAGATCCTGTCTGGCGGGCGGCTCTAGCGGCTCCTGTCTGGCTGACGGCTCTAGCGGCTCCTGTCTGGCGGATGGCTCTGTAGGCTCATGGCAGACGGGCGGCTTTGCAGGCTCCTGGCAGACGGGCGGCTTTGCAGGCTCCTGGCAGACGGATGGCTCAGATGGCGCTGGGGAGACGGATGGCTCAGATGGCGCTGGGGAGACGGATGGCTCAGATGGCGCTGGGGAGACGGATGGCTCAGATGGCGCTGGGGAGACGGATGGCTCTGGCCGGATATGGCGCACTGTAGACCTGGTGCGTGGTGCCGGAACTGGAGGCACCGTGCTAATGACAAGCACCTTCCTACTAGTGCGGGGAGCAGGGACAGGGCACACTGTATTCTCAAAGCCTACTCTATCCCTGATGCGTGGTACCGGCACTGGTGACGCCGGGCTGAGGACAAGCACATCAGGATTAGTAGGGGGAGAAGATACAGTGGGTTCAGGGCTCTGGAGACGCACTGGTAGCTTAGTGCGTGGGGCCGGAACTGGAGGCACCGGGCTAGATACACGCACTACAGGGAGAGTGCGTGGAGGAGGAACAGGGCTCAGGATACGCACTGGTAGCCTAGTGCGTAGTGTAGACACTGTAGGTACTAGGCTGGGGCGGGGAGGTGGTGCCGGAAATACCGGACCGTGGAGGCGTACTGGCTCTCTTGAGCATTGAGCCTGCCCGACCTTACCTGGTTGAATGCTCCCGGTTGCCCGACCAGTGCGGGGAGGTGGAATAACCCGCACCGGGCTATGTAGGCGAACCGGGGAAACCATGCGTAAGGCAGGTGCCATGTATGCCGGCCCGAGGAGACGCACTGGAGACCAGACGCGTTGAGCCGGCCTCATGACACCTGGCTCAATACCCAATCTAGCCCTCCCAGTGCGGGGAGGTGGAATAACCCGCACCGGGCTATGCACTCGTACAGGAGACACCGTGCGCTCTACTGCGTAACACGGCGCCTGCCCGTACTCCCGCTCTCCATGGTAAGCTTGGGAAGTGGGCGCAGGTCTCCTACCTGCCCTTGGCCCACTACCCTTTAGCCCCCCCCCAAGAAATTTTTGGGAGTTACTCACGGGCTTTTTCGGCTTCCGTGCCAGACGCGTTCCCTCATAGCTCCGGTTCCTCTCTCCGGTAGCCTCCGCTCTCCTCAGTGCCTCCAGCTGTTCCCATGGGAGGCGATCTCTACCAGCTAGGATTTCCTCCCATGTGTAGACACCCTTTCCATCCAGAACATCGTCCCATGTCCATTGCTCCTTCTTCTGTCCCTTACTCCGTTTATTTTTCCCATACCGCTTGGTCACATTTTGTTGGTGGGTGATTCTATAATTGCTGTCGCTTTCCTCATCCTCGGATGAGGTGAGGAGAGAAGGATCCTCAGACCAAAACGCAGGCTTTGGGAAATAAGCCATCTTTATTTAACAACGATGATGGCAACACGAAACGAAACAAACACTTGCAAAACTACAAAATAACAAAACGACGTTCAACGGAACCTGAACATAAACTCACATCAACAAACGTAAACTCACGAACAGGAACGTACATCAAAACGAACGAACAGCCAAACAGCTCCAAACGTGAATACATCGAACATAACGAAGACATCACAGGAGACAATCACCCACAAACACACAGTGATAATGCCCTACCTAAATATGACTCTTGATTAGAGGAAAATGCAAACCACCTGCCTCTAATCAAGAGCCATACCAGGCAAACCGAAACCAACATAGAAACAGATAACATAGACTGCCCACCCAAAACACATGCCCTGACCATAAACACATAAAAACTAACATAAATAGGTCAGGACTGTTACAAGAGCGCATTTTTCATTGGCTGCCCACTGGTTTCAAAAACAATGATGGATAGGCAGCTTAAACTTCTTGAATTCAACCATTATGGGTTCAAATACACATTTAGATTTGTGAACAGCCGTCCACAACAACCACAATCCATAAGGCACAAATAGCTAAATGAGAGAGCAGCAGTGTGATTCACATCAATGCGCTAACGTTATGTAGATATCAATAATAAGTGATATCCGTATCTCCATAGACTACCCCACTGCTGTCATCCTTACTTCCAAGCGTTTATTCAAGTTGGATCATCTTTGGATGCCGACAGCAGTCGCACCATTGGAAGACACAGCTTGGACTGTAACCTACAAAAGCCTATTCCTGCTCTTTTCCCATGATCCATCAAACACATTTGGTGTGTCATCATAGTGGTCTCTGACTTGTGGTCAGACTGAGTCAATGGGTCTCCCGGTCGCGTCCGGCTGTGAGAGAGCCTGGACTCGAACCCAGAATCTGTACATTCCTTTAAACAGAGATCCTGGTAAGATACTAACCACACTCTGCACCTGTCCTGCCCAGCAACCAACAAGCACAAACCACCTGATAAATGTGTTGAATATTCTATTGGAGGTTAAATGTACAAATCAATATATGGGAAATAGGAAACGGTGTTGCTAATTTATGCACAGTTCAACAGATGTCACACTTAGGGGGGGGGAAAGAAAGAAAAATAGTAAATGTGTTGTAATTGTATAATAATTATAGAAGGAGGTGGAAGAATAATCTGTCTATTTGCAGCGCGGCTCTAAAAGGAGTGTCTGAAAGGTGATAGATTTTAGCGTGGTCACAGGGGCCAGACAGACACACAGCAGAAGGAACCAATGATCAATGTTTGCCTCCCAGCCAGCCAGGCTGTAGGTATTAACTTCTTAATCTCCACCCTGAACCAAATGAACTCTGCTCTAATGCGAATGAAGGGAGCTGGATGGAAGACTTGAAATAGACAGACAGAAACAAAGCGTGGAGAAAGGGCAAAGCTCACCCAGAACCCACAAAACGGCCAACCTGATTTGTATGCACTATTCTTTACCATGAAGATTTAAAAAAAAACGTTGAACATTTTAAAGATTTGAAAGAACAATGACCGTTGGCCTTCTCAGTGTTTGGGGTGCCTGGACATTGTCTTTGGCATTTTTAAGTCTTTTCTCAGCAGTTCATTGTCTGCTCAGCATTGACAGATTACACGTGTTACTTTCATGACTGTTTCAGGTTTAGGTCTCTGGGTAAAACTGGTGTGTGTTGTTGTTGATGTTGTTGTTGTTGTTGTTGTTACACAGGGTGCTTACAAGGCACTGTGAACAATCACACTTGTGTGTGTGTTGTATTCTGGCACAGCGGTGGCTTTACGCTTATTTTCCAGAGCAATCACAAAGACAGGAAGTGAGATGAGCAGAAACGTGCTGTGTGAGTTCAAACTGTTCTACAAAACCCTACAGACTGCAGTATCTATAGTATGTTATACTGATCTATATAAAACACACATATCCCAGACAGAACCCTACAGACTGCAGTATCTATAGTATGTTATACTGATCTATATAAAACACACATATCCCAGACAGAACCCTACAGACTGCAGTATCTATAGTATGTTATACTGATGTATATAAAACACACATATCCCAGACAGAACCCTACAGACTGCAGTATCTATAGTATGTTATACTGATCTATATAAAACACACATATCCCAGACAGATTAATAAGGAATAAGAGGATGAATAGACCCCCATGGAAGAACAGAAAGCTGAGAGAGTTTTTATGGGACCAACTGACTTATGTTAATACCATAATAACGTATTAATTCTATTAAATAGTGTCTACCAGATCAACTGAGGGTATTAGGGTTCAACAATAGAATCTCACAACCTAAGCTGTTGTCTTGCTGTGTATGAAATGGGCTAATGGACAGACGGTATATTACAGGGCTAATTGAAGTGTAGGTTTTTATTCCTATAGTAACTAATGATGGCAAGTGAAATCATTAAGCCACAGACCATACAGTTCCATGTGTACAACATCTAAAGACCTGGATCACTGTACTGAGAGCTTTTCGCTTTCTAAAAGGACGTTTAAAAAAATATAATGTGTTGCTTTTGTTGATGTTTTTTCCGAGCCCCCGTACTGCACAACGAGGATAAGGAAGTGAATCGCTGGTTGGGGTAAGTTTCTCAAAGACAAGTGAAATCGACCCCAAAAATGGTGAACACTTCTATAACATTCCATTTCCATAACAACTAGAGATGTGGTTGTAAAAAGCTACATTCTAATTTTCTAATTTAAGACAAACATTTTCTTTGCACCAGTTAGAACTGCTAACCACCATTTTTTGGTTGAACGACAAAAGCATTAAATTGACTAAAATAACTTTCTGTGTGCCTTTAAGATGAGATTGTGTGTGTGTGTGTGCGCGTGTGTGTGTGTGTGTTTGCGTGCGTGCGTGCGTGCGTGTGTGCGTGCGTTTGCGTGCGTGCGTGTGTGTGCGCGTGTGTGCGTGCTGCATGCAAGAGAATGCAGTATAGTTGCAGCAGAGAGAAGTAGAGAAGAGAGGGAAACCTCACTCACTGTCTGCATCTATCTTTTACCTTGTAGTGGGCCTCTCTCAACAGTGTCTTAAGCACATACAAGCACACACACACACACACACGAACACACATACAAATGAAAACGTAAAGCCTCAGAAGCAGCCACATCCTGAGGCCGGGTGGGAGGTGAGCTGGTCTACAGAGGCTCTGTGAATGTCAGGCGTAGGAAGACACTGCGGTGTGTGTGTGTGTGTGTGTGTGTGTGTGTGTGTGTGTGTGTGTGTGTGTGTGTGTGTGCGTGCGTGCGTGCGTGCGTGCGTGCGTGCGTGCGTGCGTGCGTGCGTGTGTGTGTGCGTGTGAAAACTGAGCCTCACAGAGACAGAGCGGCTGTAGGCTTCAAAGGCTGTTTGTGGACCAGCACAGGGCTGCAGACAGAGACAACCTGAGAAACAGAAATACAGAGCAGATCCAGTGAGAATGCTGGACCTCACAACAACCAACACCCCAACCAGACAACATCATGTTGACACTAACAAACCTCTCTACAGTATAGGACTGAATCCAGCAAACTAAACCTATAGACGTCAACTCTCTACAGTATAGGACTGTAACCAGCAAACTAAACCTATAGACGTCAGCTCTCTACAGTATAGGACTGAAACCAACAAACTAAACCTATAGACGTCACCTCTCTACAGTATAGGACTGAAACCAGCAAACTAAACCTATAGACGTCAGCTCTCTACAGTATAGGACTGAATCCAGCAAACTAAACCCATAGACGTCACCGCTCTACAGTATAGGACTGAATCCAGCAAACTAAACCTATAGACGTCACCTCTCTACAGAATAGGACTGAAACCAGCAAACTAAACCTATAGACGTCACCTCTCTACAGTATAGGACTGAAACCAGCAAACTAAACCTATAGACGTCACCTCTCTACAGTATAGGACTGTAACCAGCAAACTAAACCTATAGACGTCAACTCTCTACAGTATAGGACTGAAACCAGCAAACTAAACCTATAGATGTCACCTCTCTACAGTATAGGACTGTAACCAGCAAACTAAACCTATAGACGTCAGCTCTCTACAGTATAGGATTGTAACCAGCAAACTAAACCTATAGACGTCACCTCTCCACAGTATAGGACTGAAACCAGCAAACTAAACCTATAGACGTCACCTCTCTACAGTATAGGATTGTAACCAGCAAACTAAACCTATAGACGTCACCTCTCTACAGTATAGGACTGAAACCAGCAAACTAAACCTATAGACGTCACCTCTCTACAGTATAGGACTGAAACCAGCAAACTAAACTTATAGACGTCACCTCTCTACAGAATAGGACTGAAACCAGCAAACTAAACCTATAGACGTCACCTCTCTACAGTATAGGACTGAAACCAGCAAACTAAACCTATAGACGTCACCTCTCTACAGTATAGGACTGTAACCAGCAAACTAAACCTATAGACGTCACCTCTCTACAGTATAGGACTGAAACCAGCAAACTAAACCTATAGACGTCACCTCTCTACAGAATAGGATTGAAACCAGCAAACTAAACCTATAGACGTCACCTCTCCACAGTATAGGACTGTAACCAGCAAACTAAACCTATAGACGTCACCTCTCTACAGTATAGGACTGAAACGAGCAAACTAAACCTATAGACGTCACCTCTCTACAGTATAGGACTGTAACCAGCAAACTAAACCTATAGACGTCACCTCTCTACAGTATAGGACTGAAACCAGCAAACTAAACTTATAGACGTCACCTCTCTACAGAATAGGACTGAAACCAGCAAACTAAACCTATAGACGTCACCTCTCTACAGTATAGGACTGAAACCAGCAAACTAAACCTATAGACGTCACCTCTCTACAGTATAGGACTGTAACCAGCAAACTAAACCTATAGATGTCACCTCTCTACAGTATAGGACTGAAACCAGCAAACTAAACCTATAGACGTCACCTCTCTCAGTATAGGACTGAAACCAGCAAACTAAACCTATAGACGTCACCTCTCTACAGTATAGGACTGTAACCAGCAAACTAAACCTATAGATGTCACCTCTCTACAGTATAGGACTGTAACCAGCAAACTAAACCTATAGACGTCAACTCTCTACAGTATAGGACTGAAACCAGCAAACTAAACCTATAGATGTCACCTCTCTACAGTATAGGACTGAAACCAGCAAACTAAACCTATAGACGTCACCTCTCTACAGTATAGGACTGAAACCAGCAAACTAAACCTATAGACGTCACCTCTCTACAGTATAGGACTGAAACCAGCAAACTAAACCTATAGACGTCAGCTCTCTACAGTATAGGACTGAAACCAGCAAACTAAACCTATAGACGTCAGCTCTCTACAGTATAGGACTGAAACCAGCAAACTAAACCTATAGACGTCAGCTCTCTACAGTATAGGACTGAATCCAGCAAACTAAACCTATAGACGTCAGCTCTCTACAGTATAGGACTGAAACCAGCAAACTAAACCTATAGACGTCACCTCTCTACAGTATAGGACTGTAACCAGCAAACTAAACCTATAGACGTCACCTCTCTACAGTATAGGACTGAAACCAGCAAACTAAACCTATAGACGTCACCTCTCTACAGTATAGGACTGAAACCAGCAAACTAAACCTATAGACGTCACCTCTCTACAGTATAGGACTGTAACCAGCAAACTAAACCTATAGACGTCACCTCTCTACAGTATAGGACTGTAACCAGCAAACTAAACCTATAGACGTCACCTCTCTACAGTATAGGACTGAAACCAGCAAACTAAACCTATAGACGTCACCTCTCTACAGTATAGGACTGAAACCAGCAAACTAAACCTATAGACGTCACCTCTCTACAGTATAGGACTGAAACCAGCAAACTAAACCTATAGACGTCACCTCTCTACAGTATAGGACTGTAACCAGCAAACTAAACCTATAGACGTCACCTCTCTACAGTATAGGACTGTAACCAGCAAACTAAACCTATCCCAGCTGTCTGTACTGTAGAGGAGCTCCGTACTAATCTAGGTTGGCACTGGTCCACCTCCGGACGTGCCTAGATGTGATGAAGACGCTTTGTCAGGGTAACGTCAGGATAACGTCAGGATAACACCTTACTAACAACCACTGTCTCCACTGGAACCTGCCCTGGACTCAGTCACAGCACTCAATACTGCCTCGATAGCTAATAGCACATATTTCCACAGCACCTTGTTCTGCCTGCGCTGAATGATCCACAACAGCAGATGGTGAAATGTAGGCGGGATTCTGTCCAGGACCCACACAGTTATATGACAATCCAGGACCAGGACAGATCCAGGGGTGGAAGGCTAGAGGACTGGGGCTGGGGCTAATCCTGGGGCTGGGAGGAATGGTGCTTTTGGGGGTCTGGGTTGACTTACTTTGTGCTGCTGCTGCTAATGTGAACCAGACCTGCCTCGTCCGTCTTCAACCGCTGACACCTCGTAACACTGGAGGGTTTCAGGTGGAGGGGGTGTGAGGGAGGTGTGTGTGTGGGGGGGAGGGCAAAGAGTGGGAGGGGTGTGTGTGGGAGGGGGTGTAAGTGTGAGGAAGGGGTGAGGAGAGGGGAGTGAAGGGGTGAGGGGCGAGTCCATATGTTCCTGCAGGAGACGGGGGGAAGGATGAGAGCTGTCGGCAGGCTCTCCTCTTCCTGGGCTGGTCTAAACCCGGTGCCATATCAAACCAAATCAAGTGTAGACCTTACCGTGAGATGCTTACTTACAAGCCCTGAACCAACAGTGCAGTTCAAGAAGAGTTTTAAAAATAAACTAAAGCAATAAAAAAAATGAAAAGTAACACAATAACATAACAATAACGAGGCTATATACAGAGGGTACCAAGTCAGTGTGCGGGGGTACAGGTTAGAGGTCATTTGTACATGTAAGTAGGGGTGAAGTGACTATGCATAGATAATAATCAGCGAGTAGCAGCAGTATACAAAACAAATAGGGGGGGGGGGGGGGGCAATATGATAGTCCAGTGGCCATTTGATTAATTGTTCAGCAGTCTTGTGGCTTGGGGGTAGAAGCTGTTGAGGAACCTTTTGGTGCTAGACTTCGTGCTCTGGTACCGCTTGCCGTGCGGTAGCAGAGAGAACAGTCTATGACTTGGGTGACTGGAGTCTCTGACAATTTTATGGGCTTTCCTCTGACACCGCCTAGTATATAGGTCCTGGATTGCAGGAAACTTGGCCCCAGTGATGTACAGAGGGCCGTACGCACTACCCTCTGTAGGGCCTTATGGTCAGATACCGAGCAGCTGCCATACCAGGCGGTGATGCAACCAGTCAAGATGCTCTCGATGGTGCAGCTGTAGAACTTTTTGAGGATCTGGGGACCCATGCCAAATCATTTCTGTCTCCTGAGGGGGAAAAGGTTTAGTCATGCCCTCTTCACGACTGTCTTAGTGTGTTTGGACCATGATAGATCGTTGGTGATGTGGAGACCAGGAACTTGAAACTCTCGACCCGCTCCACTACAGCCCCGTCGATGTTAATGAGGGCCTGTTCGGCCCACCTTTTCCTGTAGTCCACGATCAGCTCTTTTGTCTTGCTCCCATTGAGGGAGAGGTTGTTGTCCTGGCACCACACTGCCAGTTCTCTGACCTCCTCCCTATAGGCTGTCTCATCGTTGTCGGTGATCAGACCTACCACTATTGTGCAAACTTAATGATGGTGTTGGAATTTGGCCACGCAGTCGTGGGTGAACATGGAATACAGGAGGGGATCAGGAATGGCAGACGTGTTGTTGCCTACCCTTACCACCTGGGAGCGGCCCATCGGGAAGTCCAGGATCCAGTTGCAGAGGGAGGTGTTTAGTCCCAGGGTCCTTAACTTAGTGATGAGCTGTTTGGGCACTATATTGTTGAACGTTGGGCTGTAGTCAATGAGCAGCATTCTCACATAGCTGTTCCTTTTGTCCAGGTGTGAAAGGGCAGTGTGAAGTGCCATTGAGATTGTGTCATCTGTGGATCTGTTGGAGCTGTATGTGAATTACAGTGGATCTAGGGTGTCGAGGAGGATTCTGTTGATGTGAGCCATGACCAGCCTTTCAAAGCAATTCATGGCTACTGACGTGAGTGCTATGTGGTGGTAATCATTTAGGCAGCTTACCATTGCTTTCTTGGGCACAGGCACTATAGTGGTCTGCTTGAAACACGTAGGTATTACAGACTTGGTCAGGGAGAGGTTGAAAATGTCAGTGAAGACACTTGCCAGTTGGTCCGCACATGCTTTGAGTACAGGTCCTGGTAATCTATCTGACCCACAGCCTTGTGAATGTTGACCTGTTTAAAGGTCTTGCACACATCGGCTACCAAGAGCAGTATCACACAGTCATCCAGAACAGCTGGTGCTCTCGTGCAAGCTTCACTGTTGCTTGCCTCGAAGAGAGCATAAAGGCATTTAGCTCGTCTGGTAGGCTCGCGTCACTGGGCAGCTCACGTCTGGGTTTCCCTTTGTAGTCTGCAATAGTTTTCAAGCCCTGCCACATCCGACGAGCTTCAGGGCCGGTGTATTAGGATTCAATCTTAATCCTGTATTGACGCTTTGCTTGTTTGATGGTTCGTCTGAGGGCATAGCAGGACTTTTTATAGGCGTCCGGATTAGTGTCCCGCTCCTTGAAAGCGGCAGCTCTAGCCTTTAGCTCCATGGCTTCTGGTTGGGATATGTACGTACGGTCACTGTGGGGACA
>NC_074696.1:31330465-31435465 GCF_029448725.1 Salvelinus fontinalis | reverse complement strand
ATAGTAGGATCTCTACATCCCATGCTATTATGGAAGAATAGTAGGATCTCTACATCCCATGCTATTATGGAAGAATAGTAGGATCTCTACATCCCATGCTATTATGGAAGGATAGTAGGATCTCTAAATCCCATGCTATTATGGAAGGATAGTAGGATCTCTACATCCCATGCTATTATGGAAGAATAGTAGGATCTCTCCATCCCATGCTATTATGGAAGAATAGTAGGATCTCTACATCCCATGCTATTATGGAAGAATAGTAGGATCTCTACATCCCATGCTATTATGGAAGAATAGTAGGATCTCTACATCCCATGCTATTATGGAAGAATAGTAGGATCTCTACATCCCATGCTATTATGGAAGGATAGTAGGATCTCTACATCCCATGCTTATATGTGTGATCTTTCCAGTCTCATTCTGAGCCATGATGATTTATTTCCGGTCATTAATTACGTCTTTTAATTTCCCTCACAAATACACAGTGATGTGTTGATACGGAGGAGACAGAAGACAATCGTCTCCATGGCAGTATGATTAAACGCTGATTTCCATATTAATTGCTACGTTCCATTGAGCAGCGAAGACGACTGTGTTCGACGATAAAGACACACACACACACACAGAGATGACTATGTGTGACGATAAAAAAACAAATGGGGTTCCTGGGTTTTATCAACGGGGGATCAGGAGTGTGTTGCTCTGCCTGAGGAGCAGCGGTCACGGCAACATCACACACACACACACACGCACACGCAAACACACACACACACACACACACACACACACACACACACACACACACACACACACACACACACACACACACACACACACACACACACACACACACACACACACACACACACACACACACACACACACACCGGTTGGTCACAGCAGCCCTGTAAAGTACATTAATTAGATATTCCTACAGGGCTGTAACCCTGGAGATAAAGGACGTAATTTAATACGCTGTAATTAAAAGGGTGTGTGTGGGTGTGTGTGCAGGATTACAATGATGAGATCCGACAGGCGCAGCTGCAGGAGCTAACGTACCTGAATGGTGGCTCAGAGGATGCCAAGGTGCCAGCGGTGAGGGGCAAACTACCTGCAGCACGGGGTAGAGGGACACCTGCCCCAGGACCCATCAGGTACCTACTGCCAACCTGGGTGTGTGGGTGTGTGTGTGTGTGTGCATTCATTCATGTGTGTTGGTGTATGTATTCACTTTTGTGTTTTGTGTGGGATAGGGGTTAGTGTGATGTTGATGAACACATGAAGCAATATCCTGATTTTCATAGACAGATACATAGACCCCATTCCAGAGATGCTATTCCAAATGGGAGAGTATTCTTAGACTAGGACTCATTCCCACAGCCTGAAATTCCTTCAATTCACTTATTACCATAACTAAAATGAATGACAAAATTACAGAGCATACATAAGTGTCTGCGTTTTAGTACATTCAATTCAAAACTCTGCTTTGTAATACCAATGGGGGGAAAATACACTATCCGGCCCAAACGATAACCAATACAAAGTTGAGAACTATTGAAATTCGAATACATTTTTGTATGTAACTGTCCTGCTGTACTCTCTTTAAGATGTAACTCCCCAGAAAACTTCAAATAATACTCAAATAGTCATTTCCATTAGAATATGTCATAGCATGCGTGTTGCGTGGCTCTTAGACTCTCAAATTAAATGCAGAGTATGTTTGTTGCTTGTGCTTGTGAAAGCTTTCTCAATTAGATGAAGAGGTGTTTGTGTTGCTCTGAGAGGGAATATAATTGGATCTGTTTTAAATTAGACAGTAATTAGCATTTAGCATGCCTAATATGAGTGAGATAAGAAAAAAGACCTGCAGGCAGTGAGGTTTACAGTAAGTCAGATACATTAACCACATATTCACTAACAATAATGTGATTGTTTAATTCAGTATATGTCTGAATTGCATAGGTATCTTGGTGACAGTCTCTTGGTCCACTTAAGCCATAGGGCTGTGGTCAAAAACATTGCGCTATATAGGGAATAGGGTGCCATTTGAGACGAAGCCTACAATTGTCCCCTGCTTGTCCTGTGGTAGGAGTCGAGGAGGTGTGCCCCCTCCCCACGCAGCCGTCCCCCGTGGAGCAGCACCGAGAGGGGCACCCCCCAGCCGGGTACCATCCGCCCGAGGGAGGGGTGTGCCAGCACCAAGAGCACGAGGGGCTCCCCTATCCGCGGGGTACAGACCACCACCACCTGTAGCACAGGACACATATGGGGAATATGTGAGTATTTACACAATAAGAAGGACATGTGTTTTCATATATGTACGCTGACACACGCACGGACGCACACACACATATACACACACATTGTGTCTGTATACAGGTGTCCTCTTGGTAATATCAAAACTGAGAGGGGATTTCACGGGTAGCTGTTATGGTATGCTAGTTTACCTGTCCGGTCTGGAGGGAGCCCTGTTGAAATATGAACATCTGGCAGAGACACTGTATATTAAACCCAGAGTCAGACCCCTTTGTACACATGCCAAGGAGGACTCCCTCCTTCCTTTTACCTCCCACCTTACTGTCACAGCAGGTCCTCAGGGACGCTGCACCAACCCAGCATATTTAGCAGAGAGGGGTACGGTAGAATAGAAGGGGGAGGGGAGGAGCAAAGGAGGGGGAGGAGAGGATGAGAGGAGGAGAGTAGGTTGCCTCTGTTGGATGAGTTTCCTGCCAGACCATAGCTAACCACATCTGACAGGTTTATATGGAGGTCTGCAGTTAGAATGGGTGGAGGTCGTAGAGAACAAATGGTAGAGAGCCACGACTGAACCAGCTGCTTGACATCATTGTCACAGTGGTAAACAGGCTCCCCAGACGCACGCACGCACACACACACAAACACACAAACACACCTGGGGATCTGGGAGGGAGAGCACCACAGACATCTGGCTGATGATCAATCTTCACCATATCGCTGTGAATTACAGACTGAATGAGCTCCACTACTCTCCGTCGTCTGAGAGGGCTGGTACTACACCCACCTACTGTTTTGTTGTTGTTGTCATTGAGCGATGCTCACAAATAGACTCTAGTAGTTTTCTATGAAATGACTGCTGAGGAGGAGATGTATTTCTTTCTCATACTTCCTGTCTCATTCTTCCAGTTTTCACCTTGTCTACAGACAGTCTGGATCAGCCCAAGGGCTTGAAGCCATGTTCTGTTTATCCAGCATGTTTTAGAGAAGTTAAACAATATATCACCTACTGCAGGGGTCTCTAATTACATTCAGCCACGGGCCGATTTTTTCTTGAGCGGATGGTTAGGGGGCCGGGAGATATTAATACATAATTTGTACACTGCAGACTGACCTCAAGAAGCCCAAGCAGATGTAGTATTTGACAGAATAATTTTAAACCTTGATTACATTGTGATACGATCACATATACCTCTCTGTGTATTAGGGATGTTTATCTCTCCTTACCAGCACAATATCTAGATACATGGGCTCCCACACAATACAGGAATGATACTTCTAGTTCAAAACAATTTGGTACGATATGATTAGTGGAACGAATCGATGAGATTCGGTTCAATGCGATATGATTCAATGCACTGACAGTTGTTGCATGAACACGTTCATTTTCCATTCTGAATGAATATCTGATGGTGGTGGAGCTCAGGTGCTGGATCTGTCTGAGCTGACTTCTCTGAGCTGAGTGGCACTGTGTGTGTGTGTGTGTGTGTGTGTGTGTGTGTGTGTGTGTGTGTGTGTGTGTGTGTGTGTGTGTGTGTGTGTGTGTGTGTGTGTGTGTGTGTGTGTGTGTGTGTGTGTGTGTGTGTGTGTGTGTGTGTGTGAGGTGTGGTGAGGTGTGGTGAGGTGAGCTGAGCCATAGGGTAGACTAAGCATCTACCACTATCAGATTAGGGGGGGGGGGCAATTTGTTTTTGTCCCCCCACTTTTTATCTGAAGTCCTCATTACCTACTGATTAACTTGTCGTGTAGCAGATGAACATGTATTGAGCTAGTTATATGTCAATATTTATCTTTAGAAATTAGCTATTACATTCACAGCCAAGTGATATAACACAGCTTTGGATTTCAAAGCCGTCTCAAAAGCGAATGGTTTTGATTGTTTGTAATTTGAAGGAGAAGAGCTGCTCTCTTCTCTCATTCTGACCAGTGATCTGGCAAAAATGATTGGTTCTTTTTATGAAAGTACACCATGACCCTGTTAATGTAAAAATGACCAAATGACTGTTTCAAAAGCAGAACTACCAAAAATATTTAGCATATTGAATCTGCCAATCGAAATCCCCAATCAGCAATTAAATGTGCAATCAGCAAGATGTGAGTTGTGTTCACTCAGGTAGCCTACACTACTTTGGTTGTCCCTCAATTAATAAAGCCTATGATTTATCATTGCGAAAGCCATTTTACAAACATCTGAATGCTGAAGGTGGCACGTAGATGTAGCCTACCAGTATTAGATCAAGGATAGGGTAGACCTGCCTCTCGTTGGCGCGAGCAGCTGCGTCTCCCACACTCTGCACACAGTTGTTATGACAATGTCATATGCAGTTACATGCATAAAGTTTGATGGGCTGAAGGACGAATCGATTCAGTCAGGAAAGATTATAGTTTTTTTCTGAATCAGCCATAAAAAAAATACATGAGAAAAAAAACATTTTAATTGGTCTTCTTACCGATGCATGCTTCATTTGAATCGGTTTGGGGTCCCGCGGACCGACGCCCTCCGACCCTAAACATTTGAACCATAATATACCTATTATTTATGCATGGGAATACTTGGTAACAGATTTCCCAAATTAAAATCACTTAGAAATAAGGAAAACATTAAATGTACAGTTGAAGTTGGAAGTTTACATACACTTAGGTTGGAGTTGTTAAAACTCATTTTTCAACCACTCCACAAATTTCTTGTTAGCAAACTATCGTTTTAGCAAGTCGGTTAGGACATCAACTTTGTGCATGACACAAGTAATCTTCCCAAAAATTGTTTACAGAGAGATTATTTCACTTATAATTGTATCACAATTCCAGTGTGTCAGAAGTTTACATACACTAAGTTGATTGTGCCTTTAAACAGCTTGGAAAATTCCAGAAAATTATGTCATGGCTTTAGAAGCTTCTGATAGGCTAATTGACATCATTTGAGTCAATAGGAGGTGTACTTGTGGATGTATTTCAAGGCCTACCTTCAAACTCAGTGCCTTTTTGCTTAACATTTTAAAAATACACTGCTTTAAAAAAATAAAGGGAACACTTAAACAACACAATGTAACTCCAAGTCAATCACACTTCTGTGAAATCAAACTGTCCAATTAGGAAGCAACACTGATTGACAATACATTTCAAATGCTGTTGTGCAAATGGAATAGACAAAAGGTGGAAATTATAGGCAATTAGCAAGACACCCCCAAAAAAGGAGTGATTCTGCAGGTGGTGACCACAGACAACTTCTCAGTTCCTTGAATGTTGGCGGTGCTCTCACTCTAGTGGTAGCATGAGACGGAGTCTACAACCCACACAAGTGGCTCAGGTAGTGCAGTTCATCCAGGATGGCACATCAATGCGAGCTGTGGCAAAAAGGTTTGCTGTGTCTGTCAGCGTAGTGTCCAGAGCATGGAGGCGCTACCAGGAGACAGGCCAGTACATCAGGAGACGTGGAGGAGGCCGTAGGAGGGCAACAACCCAGCAGCAGGACCGCTACCTCCACCTTTGTGCCAGGAGGTGCACTGCCAGAGCCCTGCAAAATGACCTCCAGCAGGCCACAAATGTATGAATGTATTTGGCTAAGGTGTATGTAAACTTCTGACTTCAATTGTATATTTTTTTTGTCAAGAAAATAAAGGCACACATTTTTTCCCCGTGGGTCACCTATTGGGGAACCCTGACGTACTGTATGGAGCATTCTGGAGTTACAACGTTTTTGTTTTGGTGATTCAATTACTTTCAGAATTCAGTGGCTTTACTATGCTGAATCATTCCCTCTATCTTATATCAGTGATTTGATAAGAACAGTAAGTAGTGATATCAGATTATTGGGGAATCTAATTTGTATAAAACAAAATTATAAATGATATTATTTGCCTTGCAGTCTGAGGCTGATTACACAATAAAGTAATTGCATCGGAATCTCATTCCATATATTTCATATGCCACACACATACACACGCACCCACACAAACACACACGTGCACATACATGCATGCATGCACGCTCATAAGGCCGTAAGGAACCTGTTCCCGACCTGCCTGTCAGCCCATTGGAGAGGAATTAGTAGTAATACGATTGTGATTATTCTGCCTGCTACCAATTTCTTACCATTCACAAGGAATCAGAAACACTTGTCATTTCAATTTGGACTGATATTGAGAAAGGTGTAGATGAAGAATGTGAGGAGACGGACAGTGAAGGGTTTATGTGGTGTAAGGAGACGGGGGAGTGAAGGGAGAGACAGAGACAGAGAGTGGAGAGCTTTCTTGTTAAACCGTAGTGACAGTGAAGTCATTCCCAGGGTGATGCCTGGTGACGGAAATACTGCTACAAGCTCATAGCTCATACTGTCTTCATGAGTTATCGTTTATTTCCTGTCCATAATATATGGTGCAGGCCTCAGTCACATCATAGGCCTCGAACTCAAACACATGAGTTCCATCTGAGAGCAGATAGTGTCTGCATTCCTATGGGTCCACAAAATGGCGCACTACATATGGGATAGGGGCTATTTGGGACATTAGTAGTGTCTCGTGTTAAGCAGAAGAACACATTCAGAGCCTTCAGGAAGTATTCACACCCCTTGACTTTTTCCACATTTTATTGTGTTACAGTCTGAATTTAAAATGTATTAAATTGAGATTGTGTGTCACTCATCTACACACAATACCCCACAATGTCAAAGTGGAGTTATGTTTTTAGAAATGTTTACAAATAAATAAATAAAAATGTATTCGGGTCAATCAGTATTCAACCCTTTTGTTATTGCAAGCTTAAATAAGTTCAGGAATACAAATGTGCTTATCAAGTCACATAATAAGTTGCATGTACTCACTCTGTGTGCAATAATATTGTTTAACATGATTTTAAAATGACTACACTATCTCTGTACCTCACACTGTCACGGAGCTAGGAGTGGTGGGTGCGGAGACAATTTATTCCGGACAGAACAAGGTCACGCCAAATAACAATAGGCGACACATACTGACCTACCCAAAACAGGACACAAAAACAGTCCAACAAAATAACAAACGCAACCATCTACACACAGAACAGAAAATAAGCCCGCACATCCTGCAGAAACCTACCCACATCCTGGTTCACTCTCTCCACCTGCCCATTACTCTTGGGGTGGAAACCCGAGGTCAGGCTGACCGAGACCCCCAGACGCTCCATAAACGCCCTCCAAACTCGGGACGTGAACTGGGGACCCCGGTCAGAAACGATGTCCTGAGGCACCCCGTAGTGCCGGAAGACGGGGGTAAACAGGGCCTCCGCAGTCTGTAGGACCGTAGAGGCAACGGGAGGAGACGGCAGGACTTAGAAAACCGATCCACAACGAACAGGATCGTAGTGTTCCCCTGAGACGGGGGAAGGTCGGTGGATCCACCGACAGATGCGACCACAGCCATTGTGGAACGGGGAGGGGCTGTAACTTCCCTCTAGGCAGGTGTCTAGGAGCCTTACTCTGAGCGCACACCGAACAGGAGGAAACATAAAACCTCACGTCCTTTACCAACGTGGGCCACCAGTACCTCCCCCTAAGACCCCGCACTGTCCTCTTAATACCTGGATGACCCGAAGAGGGTAGCTTATGGGCGCACCGAATCAATTGGTCACGAACACCAAGCGGCACGTACTGAAGACCCGCTGGACACTGTGGGGGTGCAGGTTCCAACCGTAGCCCCCGCTCGATGTACGCGTCCACCTCCCATACCACCGGTGCCACCAGACACGAAGCTGGAAGGATGGGAGTAGGGTCGATGGACCGCTCCTCGGTGTCATAGAGACAGGACAGCGCGTCGGCCTTAGTGTTAAGGGAACCTGGTCTATAGGAGATGGTGAATCTAAATCTGGTAAAAAAAACATGGTCCACCTTGCCTGACGAGGATTCAGTCTCCTCGCTGCCCGGATATACTCCAGATTACGGTGGTCAGTCCAGATGAGGAAAGGGTGCTTAGCCCCCTCAAGCCAGTGTCTCCACACCTTCAGAGCTTTGACCACAGCTAACAACTCCCGGTCCCCCATGTTATAGTTTCGCTCCACCGGACCGAGCTTCCTCGAAAAGAAAACGCAGGGGCGGAGCTTCGGTGGCGTGCCCGAGCGCTGTGATAGCACGGCTCCAACCCCAGCCTCGGACGCGTCCACCTCTACTATGAACGCCAAAGAGGGGTCCGGATGAGCCAATACGGGAGCGTCGTTAAACAGCGCCTTCAGACGACTAAAAGCTCTGTCCGCCTCCGCCGACCTCCGTAAAAGCGCCGGCCCCCCCTTCAGCAGAGAGGTAATGGGAGCCGAAACCTGGCCAAAACCCCGGATTAACCTCCGGTAGTAATTGGCAAACCCTAAAAACCGCTGCACCTCATTCACCGTGGTCGGAGTCGGCCAATTACGCACGGCTGTAATGCGGTCACAATCCATCACCACCCCAGAGGTGGAAATGTGATAACCCAGGAAGGAAACGGCTTGTTTGGAGAACACACATTTCTCAGCCTTGACTTACAGGTCATGCTCCAGCTGTCGCCCAAGTACCTTGCGCACCAGAGACACATGCGCGGGGTGCGTAGCGGAATAGATCAGGATATCATCGATATATACCACCACCCCCTGCCTGTGCAGGTCCCTGAGAATCTCGTCTACGAAGGATTGGAAGACGGCTGGAGCATTCTTCAACCCATACGGCATGACGAGGTACTCATAATGGCCAGATGTGGTACTAAACGCGGTCTTCCACTCATCTCCCTCCCTGATACGCATCAGATTATACGCGCTCCTGAGGTCCAGTTTTGTGAAAAAGCGCGCTCCGTGAAATGATTCCACTGCCATAGCGATGAGAGGTAGCAGGTAACTAAACCTCTATAATCAATGCAAGGACGCAGACCTCCCTCCTTCTTCTTCACAAAAAAGAAACTCGAGGAGACGGGTGACGTCGAGGGCCAAATGTACCCCTGACCCAGAGATTCAGTGACATATGTCTCAATAGCCACTGTCTCCTCCTGTGACAACGAGTACACGTGACTCCTGGGAAGTGCTGTGTTTACCTGGAGATTTATCGCACAATCACCTCGTCGATGAGATGGTAATTGGGTCGCCCTCTTTTTACAGAAGGCGATAGCCAAATCGGCATATTCAGAGGGAATGCGCACAGTAGAAACCTTGTCTGGACTCTCCACCGTCGTGGCACCGATGGAAACCCCTCTGCACCTACCTGAACACTCCTCTGACCACCTCTGGAGAGCCCCCTGTCTCCAGGAAATGAGGGGATTGTGACTAGCCAACCAGGGAATCCCCAGCACACTGGAAACGCAGGTGAATCAATAAGGAACAGACTAATCAGCTCCCCATGATCCCCCTGTGTTACCATGTCCAGTGGAACCGTGGCCTCCCTGACCAGCCCTGACACTAACGGTCGGCTATCTAGGGAGTGCACGGGGAAGGGTTGATCTAACGGCACCAGCGGAATCCCTAGCCTACGTGCGAGTCCGTGATCCAAAAAGTTCCCAGCTGCGCCTGAATCAACTAAAGAGATTAGTAAAAACATGTGACCAACAGGGGGCTCTGGGTGAGTCTGGTGCTGACTCACCTGGGGTGACCGAGAAGTGCTCTGCCTGCCCTCTCGACTCCCAGACGAGCTCCTCCAGCACCAATCGGCATTGTGTCCTCTCCGACCACAGCCGGTGCAGGTGGAGCCTCCTCCTCTGGTTCCCCTCGATGCGGCCCCCCCTAACTCCATAGGTGTTGGAGCGGGAGGGCCGGGAGGTGGAACTAACAGGACCCATTCTGGACGCCCGCGGGCAGCTAGCAGGTTGTCCAGTCGTATTGACATGTCTATGAGCTCATCGAGTGAGAGGGCGGCGTCCCGACAAGCTAGCTCCCTGCGGACGTCCTCCCGGAGGCTACACCGGTAGTGGTCCATTAGGGCCCTGATGTTCCATCCCGCTCCAGCGGCCAAGGTCCGGAACTCCAGCGCGAAGTCCTGCGGACTCCTCGTCTCCTGCCTAAGGTGGAACAGCCATTCCCCCGCCGCTTGACCCTCTGGTGGGTGGTCGAACAAGGCCCGGGACCGGCGGGTGAACTCTGGGTAGTGGTCCCTTGCAGCGTCCGGACTATTCCAGACCGCGTTGGCCCACTCCAGGGCTCTACCCGTCAGACAGGAGACGTGGATGCTCACGCTCTCCTCACCAGAGGGAGTCGGGCGAACGGTAGCCAGGTATAGTTCTAGCTGGAGCAAAAGTCCCTTCCACCCAGCCGCCGCTCCATCGTACTCCCTGGGGGGCGCGAGACGAAGAGCGCTGGATCCGGACGCCGCCAGAGGTGTCGTTTTAGTTGACGAAGGAGGCGCAGGAGGCGAGGTAGGCAGACCACTCCTCTCCCATCTCTCCCATGGCCGTGTGATGAAGGACACGCTCCCCCATAGATGGGAGAGGGGTTGCAGCTGCTCCTGCTGACTTCATGCTTAGGGTACGGGTTTCTGTCACGGAGCTAGGAGTGGTGGGTGCGGAGTCAGGCGCAGAGAGCAGAGGATTTTGGGTTTCTGTCATTTATTCCGGACAGAACAAGGTCACGCCAAATAACAATAGGCGACAAATACTGACCTACCCAAAAAATGACCTACCCAGAAAATAAGCCTGCACAAAAGCAGGCGGGTATAAACGGCTTAAATAGTCCTGAACAAATACCCCAAACGAGAAACAGGTGAAACCAATAAAGACATAACCAACAGAAAAGGAAAAGGGAATCGGTGGCAGCTAGTAGACCGGTGACGACGACCTCCGAGCGCCGCCCAAACAGGAAGAGGAGCCACCTTCGGTGGAAGTCATGACACACACATACAATTATCTGTAAGGTTCCTCAGTCGAGCAGTGAATTTCAAGCACAGATTCAACCACAAAGACAGTAGCGGTGCGTGTGTAAAATCACTGGTGAAGCCAAGACAGGAAAAAAAGCAATTTTACAACCTATGTGTTTTTATAATTGCGTTGATGCTCTATAACCTGTTAGTTCATTCGCCATGCCACCGTGATATATAGGTCTAAGGCCAAGACAATAAGAAGACTAAATTCAACCACACCTTTGTTTCATCACAAACCGGGGAGCAACCTCTGTCTGGTGGAGTCCACAAAGCATATTGCATGTAACAGACAGTTACATGACCTACAGCATGGTCAAGCAAGATAATATTTCCAACCTTTTCGAACTACTTAACTACTGATTTAGAACACCTGAGCGTTATAGCAAGTGGCGAAGAAAACAGGAGCAGCCTCCACTATTCCAGCACCATTTCAACATTCATTATTATTAAATCATCATGCCAAGCTGTGTGTGTGTGTGTGTGTGTGTGTGTGTGTGTGTGTGTGTGTGTGTGTGTGTGTGTGTGTGTGTGTGTGTGTGTGTGTGTGTGTGTGTGTGTGTGTGTGTGTGTGTGTGTGTGTGTGTGTGTGTGTGTGTTGCACAATGCAAGTGGGTTAGTTTTGTAAATAAGTAGAAAAAACATGTTGAAATGCCAATGCCATCCTCCCCTCTCTCATGTTGCCCTAACGGTCTATGACTCTGCCATACAGTACACGCTTTTAGTTTTAGTTGTCCTAGCTATACCTGGCTATAATCCTTACTCACTAGCCCAACTTTCTTTCATTGGCAATGATGAGCTAGCTAGTTAACATTAGCCTACTACATCTAGCTACATATTGAACTTCCATCCTCTCAGGCCAGGAACACAATGTATTAATTAATGGGTGGATCAGAATCACCGTTATAATCTTTGGCCAGTACGTTGAATTAAGTAAAACCAGAAGACCCAATCGCTATCTCCAACCATGGCTAATTCTAGCTAGCCACTGGAAGACAACAACACAACGAGATGCAACAATTCAAGTTTTTTCTGTCAATAATGTTTGGCTATTGGTGTGAAGCCAAATCCAAACTGGCTTCCCTTGACACATTTTTGGGGATGCGCCAGGACCATTCACAGTTGAGCTCACTCAGTTTAGCTCATCGTTGATTGGCTATTACCTTTTTATCAAGGGAGGCCAAATGCTCGCTGGCATCCCCTGCATTCATTGCTATGGGTGGAAATAATATCATACAGAATCAGATAGATGGGCTAAACATACAGAGACAGAGGGGCACTGTTTTTCTCACTCGGATGCTGACTCCGACTCCGGGGAGATACATTCAGCCTCTTGCGAATTGAAGGAACATTTTGAAACACAGAGAGACGCACAGAGAGACGAAAGATACATTATATTTTTTATACGATTTTTGGGGGAGAAGCCTGCCTTCCCTTGGCATCCATGAATACACTCCACTGCACAAAAACCAGGGAGGTTTGCAAAGAAGGGCACGTATTAAAAACAGCAGACGTTGAATATTCCTTTAACCTGTCTAGGATGAGGGTGCCGCTAGCGGCACTCCCCCCCCACCCCCACTGAAAAGGCAGAGCCGCGAAATTCAAAAAAAATATATTTTTTAAATATTTAACTTTCACACATTAAAGTCCAATACAGCTAATGAAAGACACAGATCTTGTGAATCCAGCCAACATGTCCGATTTTTAAAATGTTTTACAGGGAAGACACAATATGTAAAGATGTAAATCTATTACCTAAAAACACATTAGCATAATCCACCATCTTTTATTTGTCCACCAACACCAGTAGCTATCAATAATGTTTGGCTATTGGTGTGAAGCCAAATCCAAACTGGCTTCCCTTGACACCTTTTTGGGGATGCGCCAGGACCATTCACAGTTGAGCTCACTCAGTTTAGCTCAATTCGGCTAAACTAAGATATTTATAGCCCCTAACCAAGAAAAAAACTCATCAGATGACAGTCTGATAACATATTTATGGTATGGGATAGGTTTTGTTAGAAAAATGTGCATATTTCAGGTAGATGGCATAGGTTACAATTGCACCCACCGTCACAAATGGACTAGAATAACTACATAGAGCAACGTGTTTACCTACTTACTAATCATCAAACATTTCGTAAAAATACACAGCATACACTAATCGAAAGACACAGATCCTGTGAATACAGACAATATTTCAGATTTTCTAAGTGTCTTACAGCGAAAACACAATAAATCGTTATATTAGCATAGCACATAGCACATAGCAGCCCAGCATTGATTCTAGCCAAAGTGAGCGATAACGTCAACATCGCCAAAATATATTAATTTTTTCACTAACCTTCTCAGAATTCTTCAGATGACACTCCTGTAACATCATATTACACAATCCATATAGAGTTTGATCGAAAATGTGCATATTTAGCCACCAAAATCATGGTTAGACAATGTGAAATGTAGCCCAGCTGGTGAGAAAATGTCAGTGCGCCATATTAGACAGTGATCTACTCTTATACATAAATACTCATAAACGTGACTAAAAAATATAGGGTGGACAGGGATTGATAGACAATTTAATTCTTAATACAATCGCGGAATTACATTTTTTAAATTATCCTTACTTTTCAATACAGTTTGCGCCAAGCGAAGCTACGTCAAAAAACATGGCGTCCTAAGCCACTAACATTTTTCGACAGAAACACGATTTATCATAATAAAAATGTCCTACTTTGAGCTGTTCTTCCATCAGTATCTTGGGCAAAGGATCCTTTCTTGGGTCTAATCGTCTTTTGGTGGAAAGCTGTCCTCTTGCCATGTGGAAATGCCAACTGCGTTCGGGATGAACTGGAAGCGTGCCCAGCAATTCACAGCGTTTCAGAAATAAATGTCCCAAAATCGCACTAAACGGATATAAATTGCTATAAAACGCTTTAAATTAACTACCTTATGATGTTTTTAACTCCTATAACGAGTCTTAACATGACCGGAGAAAGATTACTCCCAACACTAATGCTTGGAACAGGTGCGGGTCGGTGTCCTCCACGCGCATAACGCAGCTCCAAAAGACTTACTAGCTACAGGGTTTTTTAATTTATAGTGCCTGTGAACGCACAATCGACCCCATTCAAATCGTCATCACGTAAAGGCATCCAGGGGAAGACGTAAGCAGTGTCCGTATACTCATAGCAATAACTGTGGCCTTTTAACTGACTCCAGATCAGGGGCCAACATTTCTGAAATCTGACTCCATGTCAGGGAAATTGCTGTAGAATGGGTTCTGTTCCACTTAGAGACAAAATTTCAACTCCTATAGAAACTATAGACTGTTTTCTATCCAATAATAATAATAATATGCATATTGTACGATCAAGAATTTTGTGGGAAGCCGTTTCAAAAATTACACGATTAGCATAAATAGTGACAACAGCGCCCCCAGCCTCAACAGGTTAAGCATCAAATTGTATTTGTCACATGCTTCGCTAAACAGCAGGTGTAGACTAGCAGTGAAACGTTTACTTACGGGCCCTTTCCAACAATGAATTTTTTTTTAAGAGAGATTGTAGAAAGAAAAAAATGTACAAAGATACAGGCATCCTTCCTAACTCACTTGCCGGAGACAAAGAAAACTGTCCAGGGATTTTACCATGAGGCCAATGGTAACTTTAAAATAGATACAGAGTTTAATTGCTTTCATAAGAGATAACATTTATGTTAGTATTACTCCACAAAACAAACATAAATGACAGAGTGAAAAGAAGGAAGCCTTTACAGAATGAAAATATTCCAAAACATGCATCCTGTTTGCAATAAGGCACTTAAGTAACACTTAGAAATTAACTTTCTGTCCTGAATACAAAGCGTTATGTTTGGGCGATGGAAATGCATTTGGCAATGGATCTGCTTCGATTCGGTGGATGGTGCTGTGTGCACTTTTCGAAGGATGGATCCCAGTCGGTCCGGGGCTGTGCGATGCGGGGGGTCGGGGGTGGTCTGCCGGGCATTGGGATGACAACCCAACTCGAGATGGGGGCTTTTGGCGGGTGGAATAGTGGGGACCAATTGGAGGTTTGCTTAGTGGAGATGCAAATGTCATGGTACAACTATATAGACACTCAATCATTATGTTACTTTTTAATAGGACGTTTACAAACATATATTTTGATAAAAATAATTGAAAGGTGTGTCTCATTATGGTAAGTGGTGAAATAAGTATAGCCAGTTACAATTGTAATGGTTTAGCAGATAATAAGAAAAGACGATCAGTATTTACCTGGCTAAAAGAGAAGGATTATAATATCTACTGTTTACAGGAAACCTATTCAACAGTTTTAGATGAAGTTTTGTGGAAAAAGAACTGGGGGGGCGAAATATATTTCTCCCATGGGCAAAGAAATTCAAAAGGGGTGATGGTTTTAATTAATAATAACTTTGATCCTATAAAACAAAAGCAATTTCGATCAAAAGAGTCCATATTAACAAAGGAAATTAAAGGACTAACAGTACAGTTAGATAACAATAAAAACGGTACCATAGAGGCACAGAATAAGTTAGAGGAAAAACAAAAAGAAATGGAGGAACTTATTCAAGAAAGATCCAGTGTAATATATTACAAAAATAAAGCGAACTGGATGGAATATGGGGAAAAATGTACTTTAAGAATATATTTTCGTTTCAGGCTCCTCCATCTCCACTAACTGAAACTAATTGTATGGATTTTTTCCCTAATAATAATGTAAAATTAACATCTGTACAGAAAGACTCATGTGAAGGCCTAATTACAGAGGAGGAACTACTTGATGCAATTGGGGCCTTTAAGGATGGGAAAACTCCAGGACTGGATGGCATACCAGTGGAAGTATACAAACATTTTTTTGATATACTCAAAGGACCATTATTAGCTTGTTTTAACCACTCCTATATAAATGATAGATTATCAGACACGCAACAAGAAGGTGTGATATCATTATTACTGAAACAGGACCCAAGTGGTATATATAAAGATCCAGTCCATTTAAAAAATTGGAGACCTCTTACACTTCAGTGTTGTGATGCAAAAATCCTAGCAAAATGCTTGGCGCATAGAATAAAAAAAGTTTTGTCAGATATTATTCATCCTAATCAGACAGGTTTTTTACATGGACGATACATTGGAGATAATATAAGGCAAGTACTGGAAACAATAGAACACTATGAAATATCGGGGACACCAGGCCTGGTTTTCATATCTGATTTTGAAAAGGCTTTTGATAAAGTACGACTGGAGTTTATATATAAATGCCTAGAATATTTCAATTTTGGGGAATCTGTTATAAAATGGGTAAAAATTATGTATAGTAACCCCAGGTGTAAAATAGTAAATAATGGCTACATCTCAGAAAGTTTTAAACTATCTAGAGGAGTAAAACAAGGTTGTCCACTATCGGCATATCTATTTATTATTGCCATCGAAATGTTAGCTGTTAAAATTAGATCAAACATTAATATTAAGGGATTAGAAATCCAGGGCCTAAAAACTAAGGTGTCATTGTACGCTGATGATTCATGTTTTCTTTTAAAACCACAACTAGAATCTCTCCGCGGCCTCTTAGAGGATCTAGATACATTTGCTATCCTCTCTGGATTAAAACCAAATTATGATAAATGTACCATATTACGAATTGGATCACTAAAAAATACACATTTTACATTGCCATGTAGTTTACCAATTAAATGGTCTGATGGTGATGTGGACATACTCGGTATACAAATCCCAAAAGAAAGAAATGATCTCACTCCAATAAATTTTTATAGAAAGTTAGCAAAAATAGATAAGATCTTGCTACCATGGAAAGGAAAATACCTGTTTATTTGTGGGAAAATCACCCTGATTAACTCTTTAATCATATCACAGTTTACCTATTTGCTTATGGTTTTGCCTACACCTAGTGACCTGCTTTTTAAATTATATGAACAAAAAATATTCAATTTTATTTGGAACGGCAAGCCAGATAAAATCAAAAGGGCCTATTTATATAACGAATATGAATTCGGAGGGCAGAAATGATTAAATATTAAAGCATTAGACCTCTCACTAAAGGCATCAGTCATACAAAAGTTATACTTAAATCCAAACTGGTTCTCTAGTAGATTGGTACGAATGTCTCATCCTATGTTCAAGAAGGGCCTTTTTCCCTTTATTCAGATTACACCTGCTCACTTTTGGTTGCTTGAAAAGGAAATAATTTCCAAAATATCTTTATTTTTTAAACAAGCCTTAGAAAGTTGGTTGCAATTTCAGTTTAATCCACCTGAAAGGACGGAACAAATAGTACAACAAATCTTGTGGTTAAATTCAAATATAGTAATTGATAAAAAAACTGTATTTATCGAAGAAATGTTTAAAAAAGGTATAATTTTTGTGAATGATATTATAAATAGGACTGGTGGAGTAATGTCACACATGCAGCTAACACAGACATATGGAAATGTCTGCTCTACCCAAAATTACAACCAATTAATTGCGGCATTACCACAAAAATGGAAGAGGCAGGTGGAAGGGGATAAAAGTAAGGAACTTGTATGTCGGCCTTATATTAAAGAACATAAATGGTTAAAGAAAAGTGTGATAAATAAAAACATATACCAATTTCATTTAAGGACCAAAAAACTTACAGCTGTGCCATATAAATTGCAAAATAGTTGGGAAAAGATTTTCGATGTACCCATTCCATGGCACATGGTTTATGAATTGATACGCAAAACAACGCCGGATTCAAAACTTCGAATTTTTCAATTTAAATTATTGTACAAAATTCTTGCAACTAATAGAATGTTATATATATGGGGGATACAATCTTCCCAGCTCTGTAGATTCTGCTGTGAGGAGGCAGAGTCATTAGACCATTTATTTTGGTATTGTCCGCATGTAGCTCGTTTTTGGTCACAGGTCCAGGAATGGTTGAAGAATTGCAACATTTGCGTAGAACTAACGCTACAGATAGCAATACTGGGGGATTTGAAAAGCCATAGTCAATCAATCAATAATATAATAATTATTTTAGCAAAAATGTTTATTTTTAATTTACAATCCGTGGAAGCTATGAGAATAGGAAGATTCAAATCTTTTGTGAAGCATCACAGCACAGTTGAAAAATATATGGCAAATAAAAATCCGAAATGGATGATGTTGGAAGATAGATGGGAAAGGTTGAGTGGAGCTGAAGGGTGGGACTAATAACAAGATAAACAATGTAGGGCATACGGGATCTGTGAAATGTGTATAGGTGCGGAGCTATTGTGAAATAGCACAGTTACAAGTGGAAATCAAACTGGATGGACAACAGAAATAGAGGAAGGACTAAGAACAAACAAGAGAAAACTATTATAAAGTAGACTGTGTCTGTAAAATGTGTATAAGATGTATAAATTGAAGGTAAAAACAGAAATGTTTATCAGTTTATTCCAATTGGGGGATCGGTGGTAGGGTTTGCGGGGAATAATAATAAAGGTATACTCTTTAAAAAAGTATGTATGTCTATGTAGGTATGTGTATGTATATATGTGTATATGTATGCATACGTGAATGGATATATAATTTAAAAAATAAAAAATAAAAAAAAATAAAAAAAACTTCTGGTTAGCTTTCTGGCTAACTTCTGATTAGCCCCTGGTTAGCTTCACTGTGGATTTTCAGATTTGAGGTAAATAATACTTTTTTGTTGTAATTGGTGAGGCGGGTTGCAGGAAAGCTTTTGTAGTTGAGTTCTTGGATAATAAAAAAAATATAAAAGATATGCGAAGAAGGTGTAAATATATATATACAGGACAAGACAGTACGAGGACAAAAATGACGTCTGAACTGAACTGAACTGCTAAGTCATCTTGGAGTCATAGGTCATCTTGGAGCAATAATAATAAAGGTATAGTCTTTAAAAAAAGTATGTGTGTCTATGTAGGTATGTGTATGTATATATGTGTATATGTATGCATACGTGAATGGATATATATATTTACTCCAAAAAATATGGAGGATTGGAAATGATGCAGACAATTACATTGGAAGCAACATTCTTTCCGCAATATTAAGCTGATCCACCCCCCAGAAAAAAAAAAAAAAAAAAAAAAATAATAATAATTTTAAAAAAAGCGTTATGTTTGGGGCAAATCCAACACAACACATCACTGTGTGCCACTCTTCATATTTTCAAGCATGGTGGTGGCCACATCATGTATGGGTATGCTTTTCATCGGCAAGGACTAGAGAGTTTTTTAGGATAAGAATCCTAGAGGAAAACATGGTTCAATCTTCTTTCCAACAGATACTAGGAGGCAAGTTCACCTTTCAGCAGGACAATTACCTAAAACACAAGGCCAAATATATCAATCAATCAATCAAGTTTATTTGATATAGCCCTTCGTACATCAGCTAATATCTCGAAGTGCTGTACAGAAACCCAGCCTAAAACCCCAAACAGCAAGCAATGCAGGTGTAGAAGCACGGTGGCTAGGAAAAACTCCCTAGAAAGGTCAAAACCTAGGAAGAAACCTGGAGAGGAACCAGGCTATGAGGGGTGGCCAGTCCTCTTCTGGCTGTGCCGGGAGGAGATTATAACAGAACTATGCCAAGATGTTCAAAATGTTCATAAGTGACAAGCATGGTCAAATAATAATCATGAATAATTTTCAGTTGGCTTTTCATAGCCGATCATTAAGAGTTGAAAAAAGCAGGTCTGGGACAGGTGGCGGTTCCATAACCGCAGGCAGAACAGTTGAAACTGGAACAGCAGCAAGGTCAGGTGGACTGGGGACAGCAAGGTGGACTGGGGACAGCATATACACAGGAGTTGCTTACCAAGACAACGTTGAATGTTCCTGAGTGGCCTAGTTACAGTTTTGACTTAAAAATCGTGCTGAATTTGAGCCCGAATCCTGCAGGAACAGAATCCGGCACCTCTCCGTTTTGGACTGTTTTGTTCCGGAACCTATTTGGCCGGATCCGGTACCTCTCAGTGGCATGAAAAATAATTGTTACTATTTGCAATGTAAACATTTTTATAAAAGCGATCAAAGTTAATTTGAGTTGTCTCTGCGTTAATTCTCCAGCCCCGCCCCCCGTATCTCTCACATAACTAAAATTAGATTTGCTTTCTATGATCTCTCCCCTTCCCTCTGCTCAGACAGACATGAGCAATGCAACTCTCATCTCTCCAGCACTGCACTTTATCATTTATTTCTTTATAGAGGCACGCAAAGGGTTCTGGAGGAGCTGCGGCATGCCTGATGAATCGAAATACATTTGCCAAAGTTATAGTTACTGCTGTCTGTTCAGAAAGAAATGACATCATTCAGAATAACCTACTACACCATGAGAAAGGCTAAAATTTTGCCACAGAGTATAAATAGCTTATTTTAGACTAGGTGTGGAGTGGAGCTCAATAACAAGGCATAGCCTACAGTCTGGAACGTGTGGCAAATATGTCAGTAAACAAACATCATCCAAACAAAACGTGCCTTTCGCAATATTTCAATTCGTTTATAATCTCGGGAAAACACATGATGGAAAGCAAATGGCTCCTGCTGAAAAGAGAAGACTCTAATCTGTCAGCTGTAGGCTACCAAAATATTTGATCAACTTCTCTTCCAAATATTGTTTTACAAAGTAAAACAAGAGAGGGAGAGAGATAGAGAGGCTTTTGGCACGACCGCATATTCCATCACCAGCAAGTGAGCTGCGCATCGTTGGGTGAGTCAGTGAAACTGAAAAGCATTTTTAGGACTATAATATACTCCTCATATTGTACCATAAAATATGTCTCCACACACCTAGGCATAGGCTATTGATGGATTCAAGACAAGGTCGTTTTCATTGAATACAGATTCTCAGTTTGTCTGTGTCAAGGTAGCCTGTCATTTCAATCATTTGTGAGGTATTATGATGCTTTCAAGACAACTGGGAACTTGGACAAAAAAAGAGGTTGAATCATGACGTCAGTGATCTTCAGGTCAGAAAGGTTCTGGAAAGTGGCTAGAGTTCCCCAATTGGAATTCCAAGTTGGATGACCGTCCAAAACAAATCTTCCCAGTCGTAGCTTGTTTTTTCCCGATTACCCAGTTGTCTTGAATGTGTCATAAAAAAAAGATTACGCCAGAGTCTCCAGTCATGTGAAATGACGTAGAATTGCTAGAAATGCATTAATAAAAGGCCCAACATTTCCCGAACCAACCTCCACACATTTTTTTTCTCATGTGTGCAACTTCTCTAAGAGCCTCTACTGCTCTATGTCACTACGCAAATGTGATGATATGCATGCAATGCTTTATTTTAAAGGTCATTTTTTTCTTCTCATGAGTTCCAGTGTTGTGCCGAATAGCTCCCCCCCTTTGCGTGAACGCGCACACACTCAATTCTTCAATGCTGCGACTTGCTTGCTAGTTGAAATTTCTGATCACGTTAGGCTGCGTTTCATTTGAATTTTTATGGTTTGACGCGAGGAGGCACTAGTAATGTCTGCAGTTTTCGGTTTGGCTATTTGTTTCAAATGTACTAGTCTATTAATTATTCATTTCGGTTGCTTATCCTGATGTGAAGTTTGTTCTATAGAAAGTATTTGACTCTGACTGCCGAAATTCTCCCCCCCTTCTATCTTGGGACTGCAAGGCCTGGCACACTTCTGAAACATTTTGGTAGTTCATGTTGACCAGTAGTGTGTGCCACAGAAAGCAAAATGAAAGTATAAAGAAACAAGCATTTATTTTAGATAATTTTTCTAATGTTTAAGAAAATAGAGATAATACAGAAATATTATCACACAATAACACAAAAACATCACAGAAAGTTAAGTTTGTTAACAAGTATTAAATAGGCAATACAAATTTAAATCTTTGCATAATAACATATAAAATGACAGTAAATCAAATATAAAAACCAATAAATATCATAAACAAATTGGAAAGCTGCAACAGTTCGACTGAATGTATAGTCCACTTTATGGGAAGTTTTCCAGGTGATACCGTCGCCTGGAACTCAAGCCTAACCTAGTCCTGACAGGCAGCGCAGACATAATACTCCAATGATGGGATGGTTTTCATACAGGACTGGTGGAACCATCGTGGGCAGCGGTCACAACCAATCAGAAATTTATGATGAAAATTTGTAATACACTGCTCAAAAAAATAAAGGGAACACTTAAACAACACAATGTAACTCCAAGTCAATCACACTTCTGTGAAATCAAACTGTCCAATTAGGAAGCAACACTGATTGACTATAGATTTCACATGCTGTTGTGCAAATGGAATAGACAAAAGGTGGAAATTATAGGCAATTAGCAAGACACCCCCCAAAACAGGAGTGATTCTGCAGGTGGTGACCACAGACCACTTCTCAGTTCCTATGCTTCCTGGATGATGTTTTGGTCACTTTTGAATGCTGGCGGTGCTCTCACTCTAGTGGTAGCATTAGACGGAGTCTACAACCCACACAAGTGGCTCAGGTAGTGTAGTTCATCCAGGATGGCACATCAATGCGAACTGTGGCAAAAAGATTTGCTGTGTCTGTCAGCGTAGAGTCCAGAGCATGCAGGCGCTACCAGGAGACAGGCCAGTACATCAGGAGACGTGGAGGAGGCCGTAGGAGGGCAACAACCCAGCAGCAGGACCGGTACCTCCGCCTTAGTGCAAGGAGGTGCACTGCCAGAGCCCTGCAAAATGACCTCCAGCAGGCCACAAATGTGTGTTAGGTGTTAAATTGTAGCTGACAACAGTCTAATGCTCCTGAATGCGGTTAAATGTGTATATCTACAAGTTACATACATAAGTATTCAGACCCTTTGCTATGAGACTCGCAATTGAGCTTAGTTGCGTCCTGTTTCCATTGATCATCCTTGAGATGTTTCTACAACTTGATTGGAGTCCACCTGTGGTAAATTCTATTGATTAGACATAATTATGAAAGGCACACACCTGTCTATATAAGGTCCCACAGTTGACAGCGCATGTCAGAGCAAAAACAAAGCCGTGAGGTCGAAGGAATTGTCCATAGAGCTCCGAGACAGGATTGTGTCGAGGCACAGATCTGGTGAAGCGTACCAACAAATGTCAGCAGCATTGAAGGTCCCCAAGAACACGGTGGCCTCCATCATTCTTTAATGGAAGAAGTTTGGAACCACCACCATGAGCGGCAAGCTCTTCCTAGAGCTGGCCGCTCGGCCAAACTGAGCAATCTGGGGAGAAGGGCCTTGGTCAGGGAGGTGAACAAGAACCCAATGGTCACTCTAACAGAGCTCCAGAGTTCCTCTGTGCAGATGGAAGAACCTTCCAAAAGGACAACCATCTCTGCAGCGCTCCACCAATCAGGCCTTTATGCTAGAGTGGCCAGACGGAAGCAACTCCTCAGTAAATGGCACATAACAGCCCGCTTAGAGTTTGCCAAAAGGCGCCTAAAGACTCTCAGACCATGATAAACAAGATTCTCTGGTCTGATGAAAACAAGATTGAACTCTTTGGCCTGAATGCCAAGCGTCACGTCTGGAGGAAACCTGGCACCGTCTCTACGGTGAAGCATAGTGGTGGTAGCATCATGCTGTGTGGATTTATTTCTGCGGCAGGGACTGAGAGACTAGTCAGGATCGAGAGAAAGATGAACAGAGCAAAGTCCAAAGAGATCCTTGATGAAAATCTGCTCCAGAGTGCTCAGGACTTTTGGGGCGAAGATTCACCTTCCAACAGGACAACGACCTGAAGTCTCTGAATGCCTTTGAGCGACCCAGCCAGAGCCAACACTTAAAACCGATCAAACATTTCTGGAGAGACCTGAAAATAGCTGTGCAGCAATGTTCCCCATCCAACCTGACAGTGCTTGAAAGGATCTGCAGAGAAGAATGGGAGAAACTCCACAAATACAGGTGTGCCAAGCTTGTAGTGTCATACCCAAGAAGACTCAAGGCTGTAATCGCTGCTAAAGGTGCTTCAACAAAGTACTGAGTATTTTTAATACATTTGAAAAATAATGTAAAGATCTGCTTTTGCTTTGTCATTATAGGGTATTGGGCACACTTCCTTACACTGTACACCAAACACAGATGCAGGAAAATCATCCTGCAGCAACAATACATTGAATTATTATGTGGATTATAATTCATAGAAATTTTCCTTAAGGGAAAATCAAGTCTGAAAATAATAACTTCATAGGTCTTTTTTAAACCTCAAATGCACTGCAAATTTTACATTTCCTGCAACATGATGATCAATTTAAGATCCTTCATCTGTACTGTATAATTTAACAATGACATGTACTTTATTTGTTCGTAAATATAGGTTAAAAACAGCATATGAATACCATTTGAAATGACAATGATGATGATGGTTGTATAATGTCTAACTCACATGGAGATGCTGTGGTGGTGTGAGACTCCAAACCTCCCCTTTGTATTTCAGCAGCATCCCTCTGTATCTGTTCCTCTGATCCACCGGGTATATTGTAGAGCACAGTAAAGCATCTGTGATACTGTTGTTGAAACATGCAGTGCCAGAGCCTCTGTTAGTCTCTATGGCCTCTGAGGGCAGCCCTTATCTTTTAACAACACGCATCTCATGCTCTCCTCTGGCATACAAATGAAAGACTCACTTAGGAGCTGTCTCTTTCCTCTCGCTGTCTCTCTCTCTCTGCTCTATTTACTTTTTCCGTCTGCTCTCTCTCTCTCTCTGTTCTCTTTGCCCTCTCTCTTTCTCTCTCTCTCTTCTCTCTCTCTCTCTCTCTCTCTCTCTGTCCTCTCTTCTGCTCCCTTTCTCTTTCTCGTCTGTCTGCTCCCCTCTCTCCATCCATCCCTTTCTGACATGCTAATCCTGTTTAAACTTGGAAATGTAGCCGTATTGTATAAGTGCTATGTGTGTGTGCCCTCATTTCTCCCTCCAACACATTTAATTCATACTGCTAGTTACTGAGCTGTGCTATCAGTGATTTGCAAGAGGCGAAACAAAGGCATTACCTATCGCAGTCAAGTTTCTGATTGAAAAGTTGTTTGAATTTCCCAAACGCTCATCTTTCTAAAGAAAAGTCTTGCTAACATAATAAAAGCAATTGAAAGATGGCGACGACATACGTGGCAGCTCTGCTGCTAGCTCCTAAGCAACTTTGCTTATACTGTATTTTAGTCAGTGCCACTCCGACATTGCTCGTCCTAACATTTCTAGATTTCTTAATTCCATTATTTTACTCTTAGATTTGTGTGCGTTGTTGTGAATTGTTCGATACTGCTGCACTGTTGGAGCTAGGAACACAAGCATTTCACTACATCCGCAATAACATCTGATAAATATATGCATGTGACCAATACAATTTGATTTGATTTGAGATGAAAATATGTTGTTAACCTGCAAGCATGCTTAGTAAAACAGTCATTTTCTGGGTTGAGTTCTCCTCTAACTCACGTAGAGTGGAGATGGTAAGTTAAACGACAATAACATGACATTGTTAGGCTCTAATGTGGATTTAAAGTGGCACTGAACATCACACAGTAACAACACTGAAATGAGGAAAGGCAGCACCCTGATAGAGTCAACAGCGATGGGTCTGAGAGAGGAATTACATCTCCATTACATGGTAAGGGACAGTAGCCTTCAAATAGATTGTCAACCATAAATGTATCCTTTGCTCTGAGTGCTTCCATTTTGCTTCATCCATGGTTATGTTAAAGAGAAGATAATGGCTTTTTTTTATCCCTGTGGGGAAATCTTGTTTGCAGCACAGTGCATATACACTGAGTGTACAAAACATTAAGAACACCTTCCTAATATTGAGATGAGTTTTTCGTCAGAACAATTCGTCGAGGCATGGACTCTACAAGGTGTCGAAAAGGTTCCAGAGAGATGCTGCTGGCCCATGTTGACTCCAGTGCTTCTCACAGTTGTGTCAAGTTGACTGTATGTCCTTTGGTTGGTGGACTGTTCTTGATACACATGGGAAACTGTTGAGCATGAACAACCCAGCAGCGTTGCAGTTCTTGACACAAACTGGTGCACCAAACTGGTGCACTTTTGTCTTGCCCATTCACCCTCTGAATGGCATACACACACAATCCATGTCTCAATTGTCTCAAGGCTTAAAAACCCTTCTTTAACCTGTCTCCTCCCCTTCATCGACACTGATTGAAGTGGATTTAACAAGTGACATCATTAAGAGATCATAACTTTCACCTGTAAAGTAGTCACCTGGTCAGTCTATGTCATGGAAAGAGCAGGTGTTCTTAATGTTTTATACACTCAGTGTATAAAAACACATCATCAAGCTTAGTCTTATACTGACAATAAACGCAGGTAGAAAAGGTGCAATGCATGACAGATCAATGATTCATCTGTACACCATATACATAATAAAAATCAACACACTCAGTCAAGTACAATGTCACCTGTACCGGCCTGCTGGTTTTTAACATTCAGAAGCCACTGAGACAAAATGTTACCTGTCTCTATTCTTTTTGTGCCCTGGTTCCCTATAACGTCGCCCGAGAGGTGTAGCTCAAACTCCTGGTAAAGAGGCTGTCTGGGATCCATCAGTACCTTGTGGGCCTTTGTGAGGGCTCCTTTGTAATGCATGACCTCCTGACTGGTCTGCTTGATCCCCGGCACCTTCCTTGCAGAGCTAACTATGTTTTTGTTGTATATTTATCTGAGAGACGTTTTACGTTTTATGGAGAAACCAGAGCTTGGCTTTGTAGTACAGCCTTCTGTTCTATAGAACGATATTGTCTCATTACACTCATAATCATCTATTAGATTATAACCAAGGCCATGATACTATCAACTACATGGGGTCAGGACATATGATTAGTCTTGTAATGCTGAGAGGATGTCTTTAAAAATGGATCTATGCAACAGAGTAGAACATGAGAAATCACCAGCATTGACCTTATTATTGTGTCTGACAGAGAAAGTGATGATTCCATAATGTTATTCATTATATGAATATACTGCAAATGCTAGTCATTAATTAAGCATGTTGAACAGTATTTGTTTTCTCAATGTTGTTACAACTGACTAATCAAACAAGATATGGACAATAACTTTTCTGTGTCGTTCATCATGCAGGCATACATTTCAGATACAAATAATAGTTGTATAGATTCTTGAACTGGATTAGTGAATCCAATGGCTGTGGAGATTTCCAACTGTTTTATTATTTATTGACAACTTGAAAATGAGTTATATTTCTGGGTTGACTGTCTCCTCCGCTAGACCCCAAAAATATATTTTCTCTCCTCCGATCTAGGATCATCTCCCTCTGGCTTTTCATACTCAACTGAGCCTAATTTATTTGATAAGTGAGGCTAACTATGCATACTTGATCAGCCACAGATACATGGTTTTAATTTGACCATTTTGCTGAGATTTTCCACAATTTAATATTAATAGACGTGCCATCAGAAAGTATTCACACATTTTGTTGTGTTACAGCCTGAATTTAAAATGGATTCATTAGAGATATTTTGTCTATGGCCTACACACAATAATGTAAAAGTGGAATGATGTTTTTCGACATTTCTACAAATTAATAAAAAATGAAAGCTGAAATGTCTTTACTCAATAAGTATTCAACCCCTTTGTTATGGCAAGCCTCAATAAGTGCAGGAGTAACCATTTGATGAACAAGTCATATAATAAGTTGCATGGACTCACTATGTGCAATAATAGTGTTTAACATGATTTTTGAATGACTACCTCATATCTGTACCCCACACATACAATTATCTGTAAGGTTCTTCAGTCGAGCAGTGAATTTCAAACACAGATGCAACCACAAAGACCAGGGAGGTTTTCCAATGCCTCGCAAAGAAGGGCACCCATTGGTAGATGGGTAAAAAAATATATAAACAGACATTGAATATCCGTTTGAGAATGGTGAAGTGATTAATTACACTTTGGATGATGTATCAATACACCCAGTCACTGCAAAGATAAAGGCGTCCTTCCTAGCTCAGTTGCCAGAGAGGAAGGAAACCGCTCAGGGATTTCACAATAAAGCCAAAACAGTTACAGAGTTTAATGCCTGTGATAGGAGAAAACTGAGGATGGATCAACAACACAACATTGTAGTTACACCACAATATTAACCTGATTGACAGAGTGTAAATAAGGAAGCCTGTATAGAATAAATATATTCCAAAACATGCATCCTGTTGGCAACAAGGTATTAAAGTAATACTGCAAAAATGTGGTAAAGCAATTCACTTTTTTGTCCTGAATACAAAGTGTATGTTTGGGGCAAATACAATACATTACTGAGTACCACTCTCCATATTTTCAAGCATAGTGGTGGCAGCATCATGTTATAGGTATGCAGGTATGCAGAACAAATGAATATGATGGTAAACCCCAGGGGGTTCTTTCAGAACAGGGCAGAATGCTTCAGGAAAAAGTGCTTTGACAGTTGAAGAGTACTTCAGCTTGCAAGGCATTGTTGTCATTTTATAACAGGTGACGATCAGCAGAAATAAGGGAGTACTAACTCTCATAGTAGTAGATGTGAGTTTCTCTTTCAAACAATCCCCTGGCCTTGTACACAGCAACTAGCTAACATTCACCAAAGCAAGCTAGCTACTGAGAGTGCAACCCTAGTAACAGTACAGATGAAGATGAAAAATGATTAGGCCTACTGTACATCTTACTGTAGAAATTACTGTTGAAAACTAGTCTAGGTTGGAACTGTTACTGTTATAATACAATTGTTATTCTGAACTGGAATAAACTGATTGGAGCAAGATGCTTTTTGAGGTAAACATACTCACACAGTTCTGGGCTGCTCATCTACAGGAAGTGGTCTCCTGCCTGACTGAGAAAGCAGATGATGTTCTGGTCCAGTTTGTCACCACATACCTATGCGAGTCAGGGTTCTCAACTCTGACATACTTCAAAAACAAGTACAGAAACAGTTTGAAGGCTGAGCACGACCTCAGTGTTGTAATATCAAAAACAGAGCCCAGAATAGACATGCTCATTAGGACTGCTGTGTGTGTTCTGGTCTACATCTGTGTGATGTGATCAATCCGTTTATTCCAGTTCAGAATAAAACATATGTATTGTATTTTAACAGCAACAGTTCCAACCTAGACTTTCTTTCAACAATCATTTCTACAGTAAGATGTACAGTAGGCCTGATCATTTTTTATCTGTACTGTTACTTAGGGTTGCACTATCAAAAAAACTGTGTGTGTTCTGTTATACGGCTGTGTGATGTGATCAATCAGTTTATTCCAGTTCAGAATTAAAATGATGTGTTATATTGTAACAACAACAGCTCCAACCTAGACAGATATATGAGTGTTTTCAATGGGGGAAAATAAACATTAATAGATATTTATATGGATATTTAATTTCATTGTTATTTGTTTTTGTCTATATTGCATTTGTTTTAGGCATAAGGGCAATGAAATGTAACAATATTTATGTATTTATGTATTTATGTCATATTTTTTTTCTGTCAAAAAGGTATGGATGAAATTATTGACACCCCATGAGATTCTTATAAATAAAGTAGTCAGAAGTTTAATATTTGGTCCCATATTCCTAACACCTGATGACTACATCAAGCGTGTGACTAGACATTTTTTTGGATGCATCTGCAGTTCATTTTGATTGTGTTTCAGAGTATTTTGTGGTAAATAATGTATTGTGTAATTTTGGAGTCACTATTATTGTAAATAATAATATATGTTTCTAAACACTTCTACATTATTGTGGATGCTACCATGATTACGGATAACCCTGAATGAATTGTGAATAATGATGAGCTAGAAAATTACAGAGAATCAAAGAGCATACCCCCAAGACATGCTAACCTCCCCTGTTATTGATAATGGTGAGAGATTAGCATGTCTTAGGGTATGATCAGATAATGAAAAAAACAATCTCTTTCATAATTTCTTGAAACAATAAAATATAATTTACAAACATTTCTAAAAATGGATATTTTCCATTTTGGAATGAAACTCTTCAAATATGAATCATATGATATACACTGCTCAAAAAAATAAAGGGAACACTTAAACAACACAATGTAACTCCAAGTCAATCACACTTCTGTGAAATCAAACTGTCCACTTAGGAAGCAACACTGATTGACAATAAATTTCACATGCTGTTGTGCAAATGGAATAGACAAAAGGTGGAAATTATAGGCAATTAGCAAGACACCCCCCAAAACAGGAGTGATTCTGCAGGTGGTGACCACAGACCACTTCTCAGTTCCTATGCTTCCTGGCTGATGTTTTGGTCACTTTTGAATGCTGGCGGTGCTCTCACTCTAGTGGTAGCATGAGGCGGAGTCTACAACCCACACAAGTGGCTCAGGTAGTGCAGTTCATCCAGGATGGCACCTCAATGCGAACTGTGGCAAAAAGGTTTGCTGTGTCTGTCAGCGTAGTGTCCAGAGCATGCAGGCACTACCAGGAGACAGGCCAGTACATCAGGAGACGTGGAGGAGGCCGTAGGAGGGCAACAACCCAGCAGCAGGACCGCTACCTCCGCCTTTGTGCAAGGAGGTGCACTGCCAGCGCCCTGCAAAATGACCTCCAGCAGGCCACAAATGTGCATGTGTCTGCTCAAACGGTCAGAAACAGACTCTATGAGGGTGGTATGAGGGCCCGACATCCACAGGTGGGGGTTGTGCTTACAGCCCAACACCGTGCAGGACGTTTGGCATTTGCCAGAGAACACCAAGATTGGCAAATTCGCCACTGGCGCCCTGTGCTCTTCACAGATGAAAGCAGGTTCACACTGAGCACATGAGCACATGTGACAGACGTGACAGAGTCTGGAGACGCCGTGGAGAACGTTCTGCTGCCTGCAACATCCTCCAGCATGACCGGTTTGGCGATGGGTCAGTCATGGTGTGGGGTGGCATTTCTTTGTGGGGCCGCACAGCCCTCCATGTGCTCGCCAGAGGTAGCCTGACTGCCATTAGGTACCGAGATGAGATCCTCAGACCCCTTGTGAGACCATATGCTGACACATGCACATTTGTGGCCTGCTGGAGGTCATTTTGCAGGGCGCTGGCAGTGCACCTCCTTGCACAAAGGCGGAGGTAGCGGTCCTGCTGCTGGGTTGTTGCCCTCCTACGGCCTCCTCCACGTCTCCTGATGTACTGGCCTGTCTCCTGGTAGTGCCTGCATGCTCTGGACACTACGCTGACAGACACAGCAAACCTTTTTGCCACAGTTCGCATTGAGGTGCCATCCTGGATGAACTGCACTACCTGAGCCACTTGTGTGGGTTGTAGACTCCGTCTCATGCTACCACTAGAGTGAGAGCACCGCCAGCATTCAAAAGTGACCAAAACATCAGCCAGGAAGCATAGGAACTGAGAAGTGGTCTGTGGTCACCACCTGCAGAATCACTCCTGTTTTTTAGGGGGTGTCTTGCTAATTGCCTATAATTTCCACCTTTTGTCTATTCCATTTGCACAACAGCATGTGAAATTGATTGTCAATCAGTGTTGCTTCCTAAGTGGACAGTTTGATTTCACAGAAGTGTGATTGACTTGGAGTTACATTGTGTTGTTTAAGTGTTCCCTTTATTTTTTTGAGCAGTGAATTATATACAGTACCAGACAAAAGTTTGGACACAGCTACTCATTCAAGGGTTTTTCTTATTTGTACTATTTTACTATTTATGCCAAGAGTGTGCAAAGCTGTCATCAAGGCAAAGGCTGGCTACTTTGAATAATCGCAAATATAAAATATATTTAGATTTGTTTAACACTTTTTTGGTTACTACATGATTCCATATGTGTTATTTCATAGTTGTATCGTCTTCACTATTATTCTACTATGTAGAAAATAGTAAAAATAAAGAAAAACCCTTTTAATTAATGAGTAGGTGTGTCCAAACTTTTGACTGGTACTGTAGGTATTTAGCATATTGACATCACAGCCAAACATTGTATCATGACTTTACAGTCCATAATACATAATCCACCAACAAACCGGCATGACCGTTGAAAGTTGATGATCAGATTTACACACCATGATCTAACATGGTAATATTGATGTTGATACTGTGGTGATTAGAAAACCAGAGGCCAGGGAACTCTGTTTGTAACAGTGTGCCTCCCAATTGGCACCCGATATAGTGCACTACTTAGGAAGGAATAGGGTGCCATTTGGGATGCAAACGATTTACACAACCACAGCACCAGCCCAACTTTGATGAACTTTATTTTCCCTCGTCATACACAGTTAGTTCGTTAGCTTCCTCAGGATTAAAGATAAAAGAGTGGATTCAAATGGTGACGTCTGGCAGAAGCATGTCTCTAATCAGGCATTAGAGGCCTTCAGAATAACATGGAGATGAGTATGTTGTCTCTCTCTCTCACTGTAATTCTCACAGTTTGTTCATGCAAATCACCCAGATGGAATTAGTGGTGGAGTGTTGGGGGTGAGGGGGATGAGGGATGTGTCACGAGGGGTCGACATCTTTGTGGAACATAATTCCCATTTATCCTAAATTAGGACGGGTGCGGCTCTGCGCCCCTTTGATGTTCTACTAGGCAGGGGGTTAGGGGACTGGGGGGTGGGGGTGGGTTAAAGGGGGAGGAGTGGGGAGGAGAGGGGATATTGCTGGAGCTCAAGCAGATGTTTCAAGCTCATCTTCATAGATGGTGATGAAATGGACTCGGGGCATGAGGAGATGCATCTGGCTGTTGCACACGCACACACACACACACACACACACACACACACACACACACACACACACACACACACACACACACACACACACACACACACACACACACACACACACACACACACACACACACACACACACACACACACACACACACACACACACACACACACACACAAGAACAGAGCTACATGTACAGTACCAGTCAAAATGTGTTTACATTTTTTGGGGTTACTACATGATTCCATATGTGTTATTTTATAGTTTGTATGTCTTCACTATTATTCTACAATGTAGAAAATAGTAAAAGTAAAGAAAAACCCTGGAATGAGTACGTGCGTCCAAACTTTTGACTGGTACTGTATGTGGCTCAATGGTACACACCCCATTCTTCTAATATACCCCCAATCGAGAAATAATGTGTGCATTTAAGATCAGTAAATATTTTCAATGTCAGAGTAGTTGGAAGACAGTAGACATGTGTGGGGTGGTGTCTTCAGATACATGACAGTTAACGTATGCATAAAATAAACATTTACACATTAAATCGTTAGATTTTCTGAATGCATTTTGGAGCATCTGTGCCGATCTTTAATTGATTACAGCAGCATCCAGCTGTCTGTAATGATCGGTTGGGGAACAATTCACATTTAGGGATCAGAAGAATTGCTTTTGACATACTTCCAGGAATTAACAGAGGTACAATAAAGGAATTAGCCGAGGTGTGAAAAAAATGGTTGATGAATAGTATAGTTCTAAGGGAGACAACTATAGATAGAAACAAACTATGTTATCACCAAATGACATGGATGGACTTAGTGACCTGGACTGACCAGTCCCATGGCAGAGTGCAGAAAAATGAAGTTGTGGTGATGTTTATAAATGTTCTTTATGTATTTTATCCTCTCTTTCTATCTCCAGGAATATGATGATGGATACGGGACAGCTTACGATGACCAGGGTTATGACTCCTACGACAACAGTTACAGCAATCAAGGACAGAAGTAAGAGTCCGTTTCCTGTTTCTCAGGTGTCCTTATCATCCTCACCCCTGTTTTAGCAAGACAATACTGTAGTGTCTGTTATTGGTGTTTATTATTTAAATAGGGGGGAAAAGGACACTTGAGTGGGCAAATCAAGTGGACCCTATTAGGATTTTGTCTTCATCAAAAATACATGAAGGTTGTCCGAGATTGTTGGCAGGATGTTGCATCAATGCTTTACATCAGATTAGCTTGTTAGCATACTATTTCTCCATTAGCAGCATGTGAACAAGAGGTCTTCGTGAATCTACCCGAACCCGTTTACCCGAGGTCCGACCCGATCTGTGTGAAAATATGTGAAATACCAACCGGATCTGAAATTATATTTGAAGAGTTAGTTCCTAAACAACATAAACACACATTGCACACATTTACATTTTATTCTCTTAAATTATTGTCAGGGGTCCCCTTTCCTCAAACCAAATGTGTCACTATCATTTTGTGACAAAACGACATATTCCCTTCATGAATACCAGCCACTGTGCACGTCACGTGACATAAGCTATAGGGCTACTTGTTGTGGGAGGGGAGGAGGGCGCAGTGGAAAATGATCGCCTAGGCTGTATAAAGTGCAAAAAATATATAAACAGGGAAATCGTCTGTATTCGCCTCATTTATGCACATTGTGGATACAGGGGGGAAAAGGTTGCCCATATTTTCAAGATCTGAGCTACTTAATTTAATTGTTTAATTTATTCAATTTACTCGTTTATTCAGTTTTTTTTTATTTGTTAGGCTTGGCCTATTTAGTATGCTATTTAGCTATTTTGGGGTATTTTCATTATTTAAAATTACAGTTTGTTAATTAATGTTAAATGACTCGAGTCAAGTGTGATATAAGAAAGGTGACTCATTCATGCGCTAGTTTCCTGGCTTTCATTCAAAAATAATTACGTTACAGGCTACTCCAGAGTTGCCAACACATTCTTCTGGTCTTTAAAAAATAGCATTTTTTACCAATTTAATCTGCTCATGCAGTGTGTGAATGTGTGTTTGCGGTAGACTGATAGCCATAGGTTTATCTGCAGAAAATGATGTAGCCGAATGTTGAAAGGCTGCCGATGTATACATTGTGTAAGGCATGGATAGGTATAAGAAATATCAGGACAACTTCACTCTTCAATGATTAATCGTTAATTAACTCTCTGGACGGTAGGCCTACCCAGCCGTGGCATGGATTACTTTTCTATCAAACCGGCATCCAAACCAATCTCAGGCTGTATAGGCTAATTCTGTCGGCTTTAATGAAATCTACATTTCATCTAGAAAACAAAATATTAGGCTATTATAATGAGTTAGACCTGAGTTACAGAACTTCTTAGGGATCAAATCCCTTTAATGGGATCGATTTGACAACATCCGGTGAAAGGGCAGAGCGCCAAATTCCCAATTTTTTTTTAGAAATATTTAACTTTCATACAATCACAAGTGCAATACACCAAATTAAAGCTTTACTTCTTGTTAACCTGTCTAGGATCAGCGTGGCGCTAGCGGCCCCCCCCCCCCCCCCCCCACTGAAAAACCAGTGCCGCGAAATTCAAAAAAAATATATTTTTAAAATATTTAACTTTCACACATTAAAGTCCAATACAGCTAATGAAAGACACAGATCTTGTGAATCCAGTCAACATTTCCGATTTTTAAAATGTTTTACAGGGAAGACACAATATGTAAAGATGTACATCTATTACCTAAAAACACATTAGCATAATCCACCATCTTTTATTTGTCCACCAACACCAGTAGCCATCACCAATTCGGCTAAACTAAGATATTTATAGCCCCTAACCAACAAAAAAACTCATTAGATGACAGTCTGATAACATATTTATGGTATGGGATAGGTTTTGTTAGAAAAAAGTGCATATTTCAGGTAGACTTCATAGTTTACAATTGCACCCACCATCACAAATGGACTAGAATAATTACAATGAGCAACGTGTTTACCTAACTACTAATCATCAAACATTTCGTAAAAATACACAGCATACACGAATCGAAAGACACAGATCCTGTGAATACAGACAATATTTCAGATTTTCTAAGTGTCTTACAGCGAAAACACAATAAATCGTTATATTAGCTTAGCACATAGCAATTAGCAGCCCAGCATTGATTCTAGCCAAAGTGAGCGATAAAAGTCAACATCGCCAAAAGATATTAATTTTTTCACTAACCTTCTCAGAATTCTTCCGATGACACTCCTGTAACATCACATTACAACATGCATATACAGTTTGATCGAAAATGTTTATATTTAGCCACCAAAATCATGGTTAGACAATGTGAAATGTAACTCAGCTGGTCAGAATTTGTCCTTGCGCCACTTAGACAGTGATCTACTCTTATACATAAATACTCATAAACGTGACTAAAAAATATAGGGTGGACAGGGATTGATAGACAATTTAATTCTTAATACAATTGCGTTATTACATTTTTTAATTTATCCTTACTTTTCAATACAGTTTGCGCCAAGCGAAGCTACGTCAAAAAACATGGCGTCCTAAGCCACTAAAATGTTTCGACAGAAACACGATTTATCATAATAAAAATGTCCTACCTTGAGCTGTTCTTCCATCAGTATCTTGGGCAAAGGATCCTTTCTTGGGAGAAATCGTCTTTTGGTGGAAAGCTGTCCTCTTGCCATGTGGAAATGTCAACTGCGTTCGGGATGAACTGAAAAGCGTGCCCAACTTTTCACATCGTTGCAAAAATAAATGTCCCAAAATCGCACTAAACGGATATAAATTGCTATAAAACGCTTTAAATTAACTACTTTATGATGTTTGTAACTCCTATAACGAGTGAAAAGATGACCGGAGAAATATAACAGGCTAAACTAACGCTTGGAACAGGAGAGGGTCGGTGTCTTCCACGCGCGTTACGCAGCAAGAAAAGACTTGCTAGCTAAAGGTTTTTTTCATTTGTAGGGCCTGTGAACGAGCAATCGACCCCGTTGGAATCGTCATCACGTAAAGGCATCCAGGGGAAGACGTAAGAAGTGTCCGTATAGTCATAGCAACGACAGTGCCCTTTTAACTGACTTCAGAAAAGTGGCCAACATTTCTCAAATCTGACTCCATGTCAGGGAAATTGCTGTAGAATGGGCTCTGTTCCACTTAGAGACAAAATTTCAACTCCTATAGAAACTATAGACTGTTTTCTATCCAATAATAATAATAATATGCATATTGTACGATCAAGGATTTTGTGGGAAGCCGTTTAAAAAATTAGCCACATTAGCATAAATAGTCTAAACAGCGCCCCCATCCCCAACAGGTTAATCCAGCCACCATGTCAGATTTCAAAAAGGCTTTATGGCGAACGCAAACTATGCTATTATCTGAGGATAGCACCCCATCAAACAAACACAGACAATCATATTTCATCCCGCCAGGCGCGACACAAAACTCAGTAATAACGATATAATTCATGTCTTAACTTTGAAGATCTTCTTTTGTTGGCACTCCAATATGTCCCATAAACATCACAAATGGTCCTTTTGTTTGATTAATTCTGTCGTTATATCTCCAAAATGTCCATTTATTTGGAGCGTTTGATCCAGAAAAACACTGGTTCCAACTTGCGCAACATGACTACAAAATATCTAATAAGTTACCTGTAATCTTTGTCCATATATTTCAAACAACTTTCCTAATACAACTTTAGGTATTTTTTTACGTAAATAATCAATAAAATTTAAGACGGGATAAACTGCGTTCAATAGCGGATAAAAACAAAGTGGAGGGAGCTTTCAGTTCACGCGCCCCAACCACAACAGTACACTTCACTCGACCCTCGTTCTGAACTACCTTACTTCTTCATTCTCAAAGGAAAAACATCAACCAATTTCTAAAGACTGTTGACATCCAGTGGAAGCGATAGGAACTGCAAGCAAGTGCCTTAGAAATCTAGATCCCCATAGAAAACTCATTGAAAAGAGAGTGACATTTTGTCCTCGTTGGTTTGTCCTCGGGGTTTCGCCTGCCAAATAAGTTCTGTTATACTCACAGACATCATTCAGACAGTTGTAGAAATTTCTGAGTGTTTCCTATCCAAATATACTAATAGTATGCATATCCTAGCTTCTGGGCCTGAGTAGCAGGCAGTTTACTTTGGGCACGCTTTTCATCCGGACATGAAAATACCGCCCCTTAAATTATTTTAGATACAACAAAAATGCACGTTAAAGTTCAGCAGACAATGTGTCAGCAGACAGTATGTCGATAATGCTCCATTTTGGGCAATCAAGCAAAATGTTTTTTCTTTCAGATCCATTGGGTCAGATATAGACCTGACCCAATTTGAATCCGATTCTCTCTCAACTCTGACATGTTTTGGGTCGGGTCTGGTCCACCTCGGATCCAAATCAGATCAAATAAAAACAGTAAAAAAAAAATAATGACTGGATCCTGTCAAGGTCGGGTAGGAATTTCACATATCCAATTCGGTTCGGATCTCAATTTCGGGATCTGAGAAGACCTTTAATGTGAACCATGTTAGCATGTTAGCACGCTAGTTAATCATTAGCCTGTGTAGCGAGGGTGAGACAAGGACAGAGCTGCGTGGAGCAGTAGTGCATCCACTTTTCTCATATGTTCATACTTGAGAAATAATGTCATTTGAGTACAGTAAATATTTTTGGTTTCAGAATAGTTTGAAACACTGTAGAAAAATCTATGTGTGGGGTGGTGTCTTCAGATCCATTACTGTTACCTTATGCATAAAATAAACATTTCCGCATGAAATAGTTCGATTTGTAAGGACAGACTAATACATACATGCGTGTTGGAGCATCTGTGCTATGTTTAATTGATTACAGCAGCATCCAGCTGTCGGTAATGATCGGTTAGGGGAAAAGTTACATTTAGGAATCAGAAGAATTGCATTTGACATACTTTCAAAAAATTTCATAGAAAAAAAACTGGTTCATGAATATTAGAGTTCTGAAGAAGAAAGAGACAGTTCTGAATTATAAATAGGTAAACATCCACTACGTCATGAGGAACTGAAATGGAATGACCTCTAATAGATTGAACTCTAATGGAACATATGGAGGGACGATCAGACAGGCCAGGCATGCACAGTGCATAACTTAGTGCCAAGATAGAAGACCGCGTTTGGGCGCTCAGAATGAAATTGAGGGCAAACAAACTACTGTATCTTCTCATTATGATGTCCTGTCAAAAGCATTTTAACCATAATGCCATAGCTTGGCTAATACTAGTGGATCCCTTGTGCTAATATTTTTTTTGCCTATTTTCCATGTCAGCCATTGTTGCCTAAATGGCTGTTTGGTTGTTTGGCTCTATACAACAGCAACAGATGACCCTGCAGCTACATTGCTTCTTGGTGTCCTATAGCTCTATGCAATAGAAACCATCGGTTGGAACCGGTTCAGGGAACAGAACCAACATTTTTTGAAGAACAGAATTAGATCCGGGAAAAAGTGATCTACACTGTTCCGGAACAGAACTGTTATTTTAAAAACTTTTTTTTATTTTTTTATTACATTATTTTACATACCGGGCATTTTTTTTCTCACTCCCACAAAAATGTAACAACGCGCTTATGCAAAGCCACTCAGAAACTTATTCCAGTGTCTGCCTGCCAGCTGAAAATCTTTGCCAGTGTGTGTGCATGTGTAGGCTAACTGCCCCTTCCCCTCCGAAGCTTAGGCTACCTACTGATGCTACAAGCGTGATTCAGAAATTAACCTTTCTGAAATCCCCATCCCGGATCCGGGATTTCTGTCATTAAAAACCCTGACTAGCATAGCGTAGCCTAGCGCCAGAGGGTAATCATAAAATATAATTTCATGAAATCACAAATGCAATATTGCAAAACACAGCTTAGCCTTTTGTTAATCCATCTGTCGTCTCAGATGTTGAAATTATGCTTTCCAGCGAAAGCAATACTTGCATTTGTGTAAATGTATCGATCGCTCGACAAAACAATAAGAACAGCTAGCGCCAGGTAACTCAGTAACAAAAACCAGCAAAGCAATCAAATTAATCGTTTACCTTTGTTGATCTTCGGTTGGTTTCACTCACGAGACTCCCAGTTAGACAGCAAATGTTCCTTTTGTTCCATAAAGATATGTTTTATATCCAAATACCTCCGTTTGTTTGATGCGTCATCACAAGTAATCCACCGGAAAAAGCGTTCGCGACAACGGCGGAAAAAATTCCAAATTATATCCATAATGTCCACATAAACATGTCAAACGTTGTTTTTGACTAGGAGCGAGAGAGACAATGGCTACCTTTCAGCAAAAATCACCCGGAGAGCCCCCACCTGTCCACTTACCCAATGTGCTCTTGCAGGCTCATCCTTCAAAATAAAGGCCTGAAACTACGTCTAAAGGCTGTTGACACCTTAGGGAAGATATAGAAAAAGAGGTCTTATTGATGAGACTTTACATATGCGATAGGAAGGCATTGGAACACAGAGCTCTCAAAATGAGTGCCACTTCCTGCTTGAAATTGTCTCAGGTTTTCACCTGCAATATCAGTTCTGTTTAACTCACAGACAAAATTCTTACAGTTTTGGAAACTTCAGAGTGTTTTCTATCCTAATCTGACTATTATATGCATATTCTAGTTTCGGGGGCTGAGAAATAGGCAGTTTAACCTCTACCGAGTACCTAACCCGGATTCGGGAGCACCCCCCACCCCCCCCCCACACTGATTAGCATCGCTAGCATAGCGTCACAATTAAATAGTAGCATCTAAATATCATTAAATCACAAGTCCAAGACACCCAATGAAAGACACAGATCTTGTGAATAAAGCCACCATTTCAGATTTTTAAAATGTTTTACAGGGAAGACACAATATGTAAATCTATTAGCTAAACACGTTAGCAAAAGACACCATTTTTTTACTCCAACAGTTTTTTCCTGCGTCAGTAGCTATCACTAATTCGACTAAATGAAAATATATATAGCCACTAACCAACAAACAAATTCATAAGATGACAGTCTGATAACATATTTATGGTATAGCATAGTTTTTTTTTTTTAAATGTGCATTTTTCAGGTATAAATCACAGTTCTACATTGCAGCTGCAATCTGATATAGTGCTGATGCAGCCAGAACAATTACAGAGACCAACGTCATATAACTACCAGCTGGGCGCGCCCGACCAGTTCACATGCACGACAGATATATGAAATAACATCGTAAATTGGGTCTTACTATTGCTGATCTTTCATCAGAATGTTGATAAAGGTGTCCTTAGTCCTGATGAGTCGTTCAATCCATTCACAATGGCAACTTTCCCTCTTCATTTAGCATAGGTACTGGTCGACTAGCACGGTTCTGTCCAAAGTTAAAAAACTCACAGAACGGAACACGGCAAAACTCCCGAAAAAATTCAAATAATCTGATTAAACTATATTGAAAAAACATACATTAAGATGATATGGTCACATGTATCAAACAAACTTCGAGACGGAGATAGTTTTCATCCGAAACGGCAGCATAACAAAAGACAATTGCACCTCTAAAACGCGCGTTTCAGAGAACCGGAAGTTGTCGGTCACGCTAAAGAAATAGGTCTTATTTCACGTCAGTACAAGATAAACAAAAATTTCTCCTCTGACGTCTTCCTGACACCCAGAGGAAGACGAATGAAGTGTGTTTCGGGTCATAGGTGGCGTGACCATATATAGGCAGAGCGTTGAAGCGAGCATACACATCTTGCAATCTTCTTCTTGCTCAGGGAAAGTGCTGTCAAATGACTTATGTTTCACTCAGAGACAAAATTGAAACGGTTTTAGAAACCATAGCTTGTTTTCTATCCAATGGTATTAATTATATGCATATAGTAACAGCAATAATTGAATAAGAGGCAGTTTAATCTGTAGAGGAAATTATGCTAATGCAAAAACAGCACCCCCTGTATTCTCAAGAAGTTAAAATGGGTACGCATATTTTGCCAAATGTTAAAATTGCGCCCCCTAGTTAGAAGAAGTTTTTAAGGAGAGATATTTTTTTATTAGAGAAGAATGGATTACATTTTTCAATGCTAGTTAAGAATACTATAAATATCACGTTTCACATTGGATTTATTAACTACATGTTAGCTTGTTAGCTAGTTAGCTAGCTCTGGTGCAACGTTAAGCCAACCCTCTGAAGTTCAAAGACATTAAAATCTCCTTCATAGAAGCCTCTCCTCCGTACGAATAATTCTGTCGGCCTAATTAAGATAATAATAAGATGCCCGTTGCTTCAAGTCAAGCCTCCTCCTTCTCCCTCTCTCGATCTTTCCCAACCGGAAAAATTTCTGTCATATTTCGCAACCTACACTTGCCTGTCCAATACATGTAAACATCTATAGCCTGCTCCATAGCAAGCTGCTCTATCTGATTGGTGACGTAATCTAATGTCGCGCTAAATGTACAAAAAAATGATTTAAAAAGGAACAGAAAGGAACTATATAAACCGTTAGTTTTTTGGGGTTGAAACGGTTCAGAACTTATTTTGCTGGTCGTAACAGTGGAAGGGAAGAAAACAAATAATGGTTCTGTTCAGAACGAAAAGCTTGGAAAATAATTTAGGTTCCAACCCCTGATAGAAAAAGAAGACCCAACAACTAAATGTACAGAATTGATTTTCTCATATCAAGGGAGCGATCGTGATTACTTTCACCATGTCACTTAAGGTCAAAGGACAGTCTTTTATCGGTCCTGCATCTGGGATGCGTCCCAATTGGCACACTATTCCACATATAACGCACTACTTTTGACTCTCTCTGGTCAAAAGTAGCACACTAAATAGAGAATTGGGCACCATTTGGGACGCATCCCTACTGCTGTCACACCATCTTCCCACCTCTCCTCTATTCTGTATTTTCTGCGTGCATGGGCAGTTTCAAAGAGGGCCTGATTGTTGCTGCACTTAAGATGTCAAAAATTGCATTAGAGGCAGCTGTGTGTGTGTGTGGGTGGGGGGGGGAGGGGAAAAACGAAGAAAAAAATAACATATTAGACTGTCCCCTGCTTTGTGAGGAGGCATGGTTGATGTTTTCTTTTGTGGCGGTGTCAGGATATGTGTCGCCCAGGCCAGGCGGCATCCATCTCTCACACACTCTCTGTTAGGGCCAAAGTATCTGCTTCTCTCTCTCACCTCTGTCTCCTCTATGTAGTTCCTCAGAGACTGAGGGGTGCATATTGAAGCCTGCCTGCCTCTTAGAACCCTGGTGTCTATTTGCAGCCATTTGTTTCAAAAGGAGCCTGGTGAATAATCACAGAGGCTTAAGGCAGAAGGAAAAATGGATTCCATCATGTAGAGGCTGGGTGGATTGTGTGTGTGTGTATGTTCTGCCCAGAGGCCTGATGCTAGACTCAAAGAGATTCTGAGATCTATTCTCTGGCTAGAGATGGTGTGAGTCCCAAATGGCAGCATATTCCCTTTATAGTGCACTACTTTTGACCAGGGTCCATAGGGCTCTGGTCAAAAGTAGTACACTATATGGACTAGAGTGCCATTTTAGACACACCCATGGGCTGACTAATGGGCCTCCATACTTTACATCATCTTCCTCCTGAGGCCCACTATTCCGTTTATTTACATATTTTTGTTGACTTATATTATATTTCTTTATACGTCTCAGAACTGGCTCAAAAGTATTTATTTTTATTTTGAGCTTTGATTGTTTATCATGTACACGATAAAAGCAAAGATCTCTTGCAATTTCTTAGAACACTGCAACCAGTCTGCTCTATATACACTCAGGATGACTTTTTACTCTCAGTAGGTATTTATGAATATGTACAGTACACTACACTCCATGCTTTCTGAACATACTAGTCATATTTTTAGTTCGTAAACCCTATTTCATAGGACAAATGATTATTAAGAGATATTGTTAACCAGACGAGACCCTTTGATTTCTTCTTTCATCTGTAGAGTAAAAGCATCATAGACGCTAGCAGCCCTTAACAATGCATGGGGATGATACCCCGTAGCATAGCGCAAAGACATCAAGGTACTATATACACTGAGTACACCAAACATTAAGAACACCTTCCTAATATTGAGTTGCACCCCCTCCCCCGTTTGCCCCCAGAACCGCCACAATTGTGGAAAAACCAACTGTAGCAGCGTTGCAGTTCTTGACACAAACCGGTGCACCTGGCACCTACTACCCCGTTCAAAGGCACCTACATATTTTGTCTTGCCCATTCACCCTCTGAATGGCACACATACACAATCCCTGTCTCAATAAAATAAAATAAAAATGACTCCTCCCCTTCATCTACACTGATTGAAGTGGATTTAACAAGTGAAATCAATAAGGGATCATAGCTTCACCTGGATTCACCTGGTCAGTCTGTCATGGTAGGAGCAGGTGTTCCTAATGTTTTGTACAGTCAGTGTATGTACATATGTATATTTTAATATACTGTAACATAGTTATCCTACTACATCTAACAGCAGACAATTAAATTGAAAGGACATCTGAACATGAACCATTTTCGCACAGACTTGTTTTCTAAAGCATTCATTTCCCACACTACAGAGCCAGCGTGTACAGTTCAACCAACACTGCAGTGCATAGTGCATAGGGTACAGCAAATTTCCTTTTTAAGGTCATCCAATTTAGATCTGCTGATGAACAAAGGTGCAGCCCTGTTTTAGCCCGGAGCCCAAACTCAGCCTGAGCAGGTCAGAGCGGTAGCAGGGCTGGAGCAGGGAAGGGCCCAGGGGAGTGTTAGACTGGATCCATGGACAAGACGTCTCCCTAACAATGTCTCACTGAGCCTGAGGAGCTCACAGCACAGTCACCACATCAGATCCCTGGCTGGGTGGCAGGAAGGCAGGCAGGACTTCACTAGCTGCGGGATAACAAGCAGAGCTTTTTACTACCATTGGTTTCTCCAGTGTCTCCAGTATGTTATCAGCCCTATGCCTGGTGGGAAACAGGGCAGCCATTCTGGAGAGTTTGTTTTGGGAATTTGTGACATGTATGTCTACTATACTGTAGAGATGATTGAGATGGAAATATTATTCCTACTAAATACAAGACATGCAACTTGTTTTCAAATCGTTATTGCTGATAATAGCCTAAACAATTTTTTTCAATCCTATTTAGTCAACATGAATGTAGTAGATTCACGTTCAACTGAAAAAATGAACAGTTCACAACCTTGAAACATGAGACTGCTAGCAGTTCTTCTCAACTTGGAGACATTTGCATATTTCAGAAGACAGGGAAAGCCTGGGGGAACATTTTGGAACGCCAGATCAGCATGACATCCATGGCAGCTTTAGGTTCAGCACAAGAGCAGTCAATCTGTATGAGCGCCATCATAGCCTCCTTCTACAGCGTTTAATACACTGACCCAAATCAAATCATCAAATCAAGCTTTATTTATGCAGCACATTTCAGACATGGAATGGAACTATGAACTATGAAAATAAAAGCTGAAATATTTACTGCACAAGAAACATAAGATAAAAAATAAAAGAATGACAAAATGGAATGACTTAAAAGCAACCTAAGGGGAAGCAAAGCTAAAAAATATGCATTTTAAGACCACTTTTAAATATGTCCACAGTTTCGGACCTCCCTCAGGTTCCCTGGCAGGCTATTCCAAAGGCTGGTGGCATAATACCTAAAGGCTGTCTCTCCATGCCTCTTGGTCCTAGGCTTTGGGATAGTTAAAAGGCCAGTGGCAGAGGTCCTGAGGGACCTACAGAGTACATAACTTAAAAGCATGTCTGATATGTATTGGGGTGCACAATTGTGGATTGACCCAACACCATAATTATTTAAACACTGGCAAAGGGCTAAGTCTCTGGAGAGTTAACTGAAGGTAGGTAGGTAGAAATGTGGGTATTATTAAGCAGGTGGAAGGAATCACTTTCATTAATAGGAAGTGATCTCCCTGTAGGTAAATGAGGAGAATCACTTTCATTGTGTTAGTGATAGGAGGTGATCTCCCTGTATGTAAATGAGGAGAATGACAGGTGCTGCTCTGTATTGCAACTGCTGGACGCTGGGTGAGGTCATCCAGAGGATGGACACTCACACAGGTCGGTTTGGATCAGAGTGTTATTTCATGCCTGACACCTATAAGACTACAGGGGCCTCTCGCATCTTCCCTTTCCCGTCCCTTTTGCCTGAATACCGTCAGGCTGCTCCCAAAGGGCCGTGGGCACAGGGAGGAGGGCCGCGGTTACAGGGGTAGCTGTGACAGTGTTTTAAAGGGCAGACACATCCCCTAGGAACAGCTGTAAAACTCAATACAAGAGACAAGCGTGGATGTAAGAGGTAGCACAGAGCACAGGGGAATGGTAGAGATAGCAGCAAAGGGGAGAGAGCCATGCTGAGGTAAGACAGAGTACAGAGGAGAGAACAGTAATGGATGTCCGAATGGCAAGTCTTGGTGGGTCGTCCACCAACAGTATGTGAACAGAAGTACCAATGTAGACCACTAAAGGTGTGGATCAGTTGTTTTTTATTTTATTTCACCTTTATTTAACCAGGTAGGCCAGGTAGGCCAGTTACACATGGGATAAACAAACGTACAGTCAATAACACAACAGAAAAATCTATATACAGTGTGTGCAAATGTAGTAAGATTAGGGAGGTAAGTCAATAAATAGGCCATAGTGGCGAAATTGTCACGCCCTGACCTTAGAGATCCTTTTATTTCTCTATTTGGTTAGGTCAGGGTGGCCAAAGTAGGTGTTGGCTTTGGCGATGACCAGTGAAATATACCTGCTGAAGCGCGTGCTACGGGTGGGTGTTGCTATGGTGACCAGTGAGCTAAGATAAGGCGGGGCTTTACCTAGCAAAGACTTATAGATGACCTGAAGTGAGTGGGTTTGGCGACGGATATGTAGCGAGGGCCTGCCAACGAGAGCGTACAGTTCGCAGTGGTGGGTAGTATATGGGGCTTTAGTAACAAAACGGATGGCACTGTGATAGACTACATCCTATTTGCTGAGTAGAGTGTTGGAGGCTATTTTGTAAATGACATCGCCGAAGTCAAGGATTGGTAGGATAGTCAGTTTTACAAGGGTATGTTTGGCAGCATGAGTGAAGGAGGCTTTGTTGCGAAATAGGAAACCAATTGTAGATTTAATTTTGGATTGGAGATGCTTAATGTGAGTCTGGAAGGAGAGTTTACAGTCTAACCAGACACCTAGGTATTTGTAGTTGTCCACATATTCTAAGTCAGAACCGTCCAAAGTAGTGATGCAAGTCGGGCAGGTGGGTGCGGACAGCGATCGGTTGAGGAGCGAATCCTTATTCCAGTCTGCTGTTCCCACATGCTTCAAGAGGGCCACCTGTTCCTGTTCCCAAGAAAGCTAAGGTAACTGAGCTAAACGACTACCGCCCCGTAGCACTCACTTCCGTCATCATGAAGTGCTTTGAGAGACTAGTCAAGGACCATATCACCTCCACCCTACCTGACATCCTAGACCCACTCCAATTTGCTTACCGCCCCAATAGGTCCGCAGACGACGCAATCGCAACCACACTGCACACTGCCCTAACCCATCTGGACAAGAGGAATACCTATGTGAGAATGCTGTTCATCGACTACAGCTCAGCATTTAACACCATAGTACCCTCCAAACTCGTCATCAAGCTCGAGACCCTGGGTACTAGACATCCTGACGGACCGCCCCCAGGTGGTGATAATAGGTAACAACATCTCCACCCCGCTGATCCTCAACACTGGGGCCCCACAAGGGTGCGTTCTCAGCCCTCTCCTGTACTTCCTGTTCACCCACGACTGCGTGGCCATGCACGCCTCCAATTCAATCATCAAGTTTGCAGACAACACTACAGTGGTAGGCTTGATTACCAACAACGATGAGGCGGCCTACAGGGAGGAGGTGAGGGCCCTCGGAGTGTTGTGTCAGGAAAATAACCTCACACTCAACGTCAACAAAACAAAAGGAGATGATCGTGGACTTCAGGAAACAGCAGAGGGAGCACCCCCCTATCCACATCGACGGGACAGTAGTGGAGAGGGTAGTAAGTAAGTTTTAAGTTCCTCGGCGTACACATCACGGACAAACTGAATTGGTCCACCCACACAGACAACGTGGTGAAGAAGGGCAGCAGCGCCTCTTCAACCTCAGGAGGCTGAAGAAATTTGGCTTGTCACCAAAAGCACTCACAAACTTTTACAGATGCACAATCGAGAGCATCCTGTCGGGTTGTATCACCGCCTGGTACGGCAACTGCTCCTCCCACAACTGTAAGGCTCTCCAGAGGGTAGTGAGGTCTGCACAACGCATCATCCGGGGCAAACTACCTGCCCTCCAGGACACCTACACCACCCGATGTCACAGGAACGCCATAAAGATCATCAAGGACAACAACCACCCAAGCCACTGCCTGTTCACCCCGCTATCATCCAGAAGGCGAGGTCAGCACAGGTGCATCAAAGCAGGGACCGAGAGACTGAAAAACAGCTTCTATCTCAAGACCATCAGACTGTTAAACAACCACCACTAACATTGAGTGGCTGCTGGCAACATACTGACTCAACTCCAGCTCATTTTAATAATGGAAAAATGTATTTAAAAATGTATCACTAGCCACTTTAAACAATGCCACTTAATATAATGTTTACATACCCTACATTACTTATCTCATATGTATATACTGTACTCTATACCATCTACTGCATCTTGCCTATGCCGTTCTGTACCATCACTCATTCATATATCTTTATGTACATATTCTTCATCCCTTTACACTTGTGTGTATAAGGTAGTTGATGTGAAATTGTTAGGTTAGATTACTCGTTGGTTATTACTGCATTGTCGGAACTAGAAGAACAAGCATTTCGCTACATGCACATTAACATTTGCTAACCATGTGTATGTGACAAATACAATTTGATTTGATTTGAGACCTGAAAATAGTTGTGTACCAACGCTCCCCATCCAACTTGACCGAGCTTGAGAGGATCTGCAGAGAAGAATGGGGGAAACTCCCCAAATACAGGTGTGCCAAGCTTGTAGCGTCTTACCCAAGAATAGTCGAGGCTGTAATCGCTGCCAAAGGTGCTTCAACAAAGTACTGAGTAAACGGTCTGAATACTTATGTAAATTTGTTGTTTCAGTTTAATTTAAAGAAATAAATTAGCAAAAAAATATAAAAAACTGTTTTTGCTTTTTCATTATGGGGTATTGTGTGTAGATTGACGAAGAAAATTATTTTTGTCATCCATTTTAGAATAAGGCTGTAACCTAACAAAATGTGGAAAAAGTCAAAGGGTCTGAATACTTTCTGAAGGCACTGTACTTAAAAAATAACTAGATTATTACTTCTTTGATTACTTTTAAATTCCGAAAGGATGTTTGCCAAAAAATACATTGACACCTTTCTGTTTTCTCAATTACATAAATTGTGGTGGTTCCATCTGAGAGAGTCTGACCACTATGATGTCAGAGACCACTATGAGGTCAGAGACTACTATGATGACACACCAAATGATGATTATTTTTGTCTTCTAATGCCTCTTAAGGGGAAGGTTATCCAAAAGTAACTGAAAGTAATCAGATCACGTTACTGAGTTTGGGTAATCCAGAAGTTACGTTTTTGGACAGGTAACTAGTAACTGGAATGGATTACATTACAATTTCAGAATTTTCCTAAGACAGGATTCAGACAAGGCTAGGACATCAGGGTTTGCGGAGTGTGCTAAAGCAGTGAATATAACAAACGTATGGAGGAGTCTTCTAATGTTAACATGTATGAAACCAAGGCTTTTACGGTTACAGATGACAACAAATGAGAGCGCCTGGGGAATAGGTGTAGTACTGGGGGCTGCAGGGCCTGGGTTAACCTCTACATCACCAGAGGAACAGAGGAGGAGTAGGATAAAGGTACGGCTAAAGGCTATAAGAACTGGCCATCTTGTGCGTTGGGAACAGAGAATAAAAGGAGCAGATTTATGGGCGTGGTAGAATAGATTCAAGGCATAATGTACAGACAAGGGTATGGTAGGATTTGAGTACAGTGGAGGTAAACCTAGGCATTGAGTGACGATGAGGGAGGTTGCATCTCTGGAAGCACCAGTTAAGCCAGGTGAGGTCTCCGCATGCATGGGGGGTGGGACAAAAGAGCTATTTAAGGCATGTTGAGCGGTACTGGGGGCTCTACAGTGAAATAAAACAATAAGAACTAACCGAAACAGCAGTAGACAAGGCATAAAGAGAGAGAGGCATAAAGCAATCATGGCGATGAATGGGCAGAGAGGATCAGTTATGCACACACAGGACCTGAGTTCGAGGTACAGTGTTAATGAACAGTCCAGCAGGCATCAGCTGTGTAGCCGAGTGGTCATAGGGTCCAATGAGCAGCAATAGGTGAGTCAGGGAGCCGTTCGGTAGTGGCTACTACGCTAGGCGAGCGGGAGACACAGAGTTCAGAAAGCTAGCGGGCAGGGGATAGCAGATAGGTCTTCGGCGACATCGCAACAGAAAAGCCTGTTGAACGCACATTGGAAGATTACGTCGGTAGACCAGTCGTGATGGATCGGTGGGGCTCCATGTCGACAATAAAAGGGTCCAGGCCAATTGGCAAAAGAGGTATTGTAGCCCAAGAATTAGTTGGTATACTCCATCGGCTGGCTGGGAGATGGGCCTAGCTCGAGGCAAGCTCAAGGTTTGCTTCGGGACAGAGGCGTTAGCCAACAATAGCCACTAGGTTGCAGCTAGCTAGCTGCGATGATCCAGTTGAATGGTCCAGAGCTTGCGGCAGGAATCCGGTGATGTGGTAGAGAAAAGCAGTCCGATATGCTCTGGGTTGATATCGCGCTGTGCAGACTGGCAGGTAATTGTCCGAGCTCAAGCTGGCTGGTGTCCGAGTTAGCGGTGAAGACCGCTAGCATTGGCTAACAATGACTAGTAGCTAGTAGCTAGTTTGCTGGCTAGCTCGTGATGGAGGTTTCCAGTTATAAGGTATTAGAAATAGCAGATCCGTACCACATTGGTTGAGGCGGGTTGCAGGAAAGTATATTTATTTCATAGATGGAAAGTGAGATTAAAATCTATACGGAAAAAAATGAAAAACAGACTATTTACAGACTATTAACATGGGACAAGACAAACACACGCCCCACTGCTATGACGTCTTGGATATAGTTGTGTAAAGTACCTGAGTGGCGCATCGGTCTAAGGCACTGCATCTCAGTGCAACAGGCAACACTACAGTCCCTGGTTCGAATTCAGGCTGAATCACATCCGGCTGTGACTGGGACTCCCATAGGGAGGCGCACAATTGGCCCAGCGTCGTCTGTGTTTGGCCGGGGTAGGCCGTCATTGTAAATAAGAATTTGTTCTTAACTGACTTGCCCAGTTAAATAGTGGGGAAAAGAAATCAAGGAGTTATACTATAACAACTTACAAGTTCTCGGCATGATTAGGCCTAGGAAATATGCAACATGTTGGTATTTTCCCTAGTATTTCAGGCTTGGCACACATTAGCAGTACATTAGTTCAAAAGAGTAAATTAGTTCAGCAGAATTGTATTGATTTCTATCTAAGAACCAGAGGTCATGCAGTTCTCAGATGGGTACTTTGTATAATTACTTTACCTGCATATTTTATCATTTCAGTATAGTTCTAATTTAGTTCTCAGCAGTATGTAATGTTTTGTTTTGACAAGCAACTTCTGTCTTTGGCCCTAATTTGCTTCAGCGCTAGAGATATTTTAGTCTTGTAAGGCTAATTTGCTTCAGCGCTAGAGATATTTTAGTCTTGTAAGGCTAATTCCCTTCAGCGCTAGAGATATTTTAGTCTTGTACGGCTAATTTGCTTCAGCGCTAGAGATATTTTAGTCTTGTAAGGCTAATTTGCTTCAGTGCTAGAGATATTTTAGTCTTATAAGGCTAATTTGCTTCAGTGCTAGAGATATTTTAGTCTTGTCAGGCTAATTTGCTTCAGCGCTAGAGATATTTTAGTCTTGTAAGGCTAATTTGCTTCAGCGCTAGAGATATTTTAGTCTTGTCAGGCTAATTTGCTTCAGCGCTAGAGATATTTTAGTCTTGTAAGGCTAATTTGCTTCAGCGCTAGAGATATTTTAGTCTTGTACGCCTAATTTGCTTCAGCGCTAGAGATATTTTAGTCTTGTAAGGCTAATTTGCTTCAGCGCTAGAGATATTTTAGTCTTGTACGGCTAATTTGCTTCAGCGCTAGAGATATTTTAGTCTTGTCAGGCTAATTTGCTTCAGTGCTAGAGATATTTTAGTCTTGTCAGGCCAAACAAGTGTTTTTTTGTTGCTGCCTCAGGTGCTGTCTTGGAGAGTTTCCAGACGCTCTCAGGATGATGCCAGTTTATTGAACATGATGAAGAACTGAGGGTGACTCCCAAATGGAAACCTATTCTCTATATAATGCACTTATTTTGACCAGAGCCCTATGCACCCTAGTCAAAAGTAATACACTATTGGGTGTCATAGGGTGTCATATAGCATGCCATTTGGGATGCGACCTCAGTCTACTTGCTTGGGCTGTATTAACATTGCAGTCACCTCCCCATCCGTTCACCAAGACACAATCTGAACCTGAGGTGACTTTAAATGCCGTAGGCCTGACTGCTCAACATTGATTGACCATCGATAAGTTGATTACCATCAAATTCAGACAAAGCAGATGATTATAGTCACACATTATGTAAATCCATGACGTTTACCATTCAGTCCGTCTTTGTGACAGCGCAGCAAGGGTCCAACAGTGCCGATTGCCTTCGCAATCAGCTGCTGAGACAAGCAATCAACAGCATTTTCCTGAGGGAGTTTTCAATTTCAATTACACCAACCTCTTTTTGGATAATATACAGGACACATTCTTCCAAGTCCAGTTGCTTTTGTGTTATATTTGGTCTATTTTTGTATTTTGGGGGCATTTTGCTATATTTTCCAGAGCCTTAATCCATGAAATACAAAATACATACTGTACCCACTCTAAAATGTGTCAATACTTTTATTTATATAACTAGGCAAGTCAGTTAAGAACAAATTCTTATTTACAATGACGGCCAACCAGGGAACAGTGGGTTAATTGCCTTATTCAGGGGAAGAACAACAGATTTATACCTTGTCAGCTCGGGGATTTAATCCAGCAACCTTTCGGGTATTGGCCAAATGCTCTAACCACTAGGCTACCTGCCACCCCAATATGAATGAAGTTATCTTGCTATCAAAATGCCCCTTATATTTGCATGAAATGTATGAGGAAAATCTGTTGAATATGCTGTTGAATGGTCTTCCTCTTGCTTTGGAAAACCTATGAAATATTTAGTGTCTTCTCTCCTCTGGATATGACTGCCGATTATAGATTGTTCTTCTCAGTGCCTCTGGATCCTCTCTAATGTCCTAGCATATCTCTGCAAGTTTATCACAGAGCAACAGAAGAGTAATGGCTGTGTGAGAAAGCAAAGTCCACCAGGGACGTGTACTGCATCATTCAGATGTAACACCACCATCTGTTTAGTGGCGGCGCAAACGGCAAAATCACTACTTAAGATCAGCCATTTATAGACATATCTGTTAAACTGAGAGCCAGGCAGTAGGTATACCTGTGGACGAGCAGGTCTGGAGTCAGATTCCCTCATTCCTGATCACGAGACAGGGTTAGCTAATGGGCGCTATGGGTGTTCATTTATCAAGGTCAAGGCCAGCCAGCGCTTTAAGACAGATTGCTCTGGGTTTCTCCTTGCTCTGCTCTATCATTAGCTGTTAAGGAATGTTTACAGAGTTTGCTTGTGATTAAAACAACATAAAAAATGAATTCAGTTGGGTACGTCGGGATTGTTTCAGTCCCTGACTCGTTCCCAGCATCGTGTTTACTCCATTAGTGACTATTTATAAAGTGTTGATGGATGGTTTCTAATACGTGTGATTTAGCAATCTCTTTTATCCAAAGCTAATTACAGTCATGCGCGCATACATTTTATGTATGGGTGCTCCCAGGAATTGAAACCACTATGCTACCGTTCTACCAACTGAGCTACAAAGGGCCACTATAAAAGTGCTATGAGGCATTTGACTGTGCCATTTGGGATGCAACCTGTATTTTACTTCAAGGGCATATGAGCAGTTAGTTTCACCTGGATGGTTGCCCTTCAGGACGTACCTGAGGCCTGAAGACTCACTGACCAGACCAGGGTAATAGAGGAGAAAAGGTGTGAGGATATTGACTAAATGTCATCCCAGAAATTAGAAGTGCCTAACAGCTTTGGGGGTCCTCCTCTCGTCGTTTTAAAAGGGGAAAGCTTTAACTTGGCAGCTCTCTGAGGACCTAACTGCCGTTATTGGTCCTCGTAGGCTTTAGCTTTACACCAACAGGAAGGATGAGACGCTTGTTTAGCCCCTCAGCTTCCCAGGGCGTTTTAGCAGAACGGTTTGTAGTTGAGTGTGTATTCAGAGGGGTTCCGCTCTGGGAAGAATACACCCCAGTGTTGAGACATGGTGTGAAATCAAATTACCACAAACCCTGTCAGGTGTTTCACAGTGTACAAGACATGGAAAGAGAGAACATGCATTCATTTGTTGCATCTCTCTCTCTCTCCTTCTCTCTCTCCTTTTCTCTCTCTCCCTCTCTCTCTCTCCCTCTCTCCTTTTCTCTCTCACCTTCTCCCTCTCCTTTTCTCTATGTCTCTCTCTCTGTTACTCTCTCTCTATATATATTTCTCACACTCACTCTCTCTCTCTCTCTCTCTCTCTCTCTCTCTCTCTCTCTCTCTCTCTCTCTCTCTCTCTCTCTCTCATTTTCTCTATGTCTCTCTCTCTGTTACTCTCTCTCTATATATATTTCTCACACTCACTCTCTCTCTCTCTCTCTCTCTCTCTCTCTCTCTCTCTCTCTCTCTCTCTCTCTCTCTCTCTCTCACTATCTCTCTATCTATCTCTCACACTCTCTCTGTCTTTCTCTCTCTCTCTGGTTTTCTCTCTAAAGCCATGATGAGTGGTGTCAGGTATATATTAGCAGCTGGACACCAGTGAAAGTCTCACAGTGGTACCTCTGCTGTGAGGGTTGATTGGAAAACATCACACTCTGAATAACAACGTCTGGCTTCTCTTTGTGGACACAGAGCATAAATAATCACTTACATCTTAGCAGGGATCCAGTTTGGATAAGAGGAAAAAGGCTGCCTTTGTTTCTGCTGTTATTGTTCACTGGTTGAGTCATGAGCTGTGTGAGCAATGCAATCTTCATGCCAAGTCAATGATCTCCCCGGGGAAGAAACCCAACATGAATGCCTTCTCTGGACAATGTCTCAAGCAGACGTTTATAGATCCACAACAATGGACATTTTTCCCCCTCTGTCCCCCTACATGATTTTCAATTGTTCATGTCAGCTTGTGTCTTTAAGCCCCCCCCCCAAAAAAAAAACATGCTGTCAATCAAAGTTTAATAATGATTAAGTGCTTTGAAATTAGGAAATCATAATCGTCAACCTTCTGTGTGGATCTGGTGTATATATGGGCCTGTAGTGTCACCTCCAGCACTAAGCCAAAGAGAGGAGAGGAGAAGTGACCCTGTCACAGACCTATTGTAGTAACATTAATATATATTTTGTACACAATAAAGAAAATCAATTACATCTAAATATTGCTCCCAGCATTGATCAAAACTTATATTCTTGATCTGACTGAGTTCGCCTGCATCTTTGCGAACGAGTGGAATCATGAATAGGGGTTTGTTCGTTATGTTCCACTGCGTTCCCCGTATCTGCCTCCCGGATTTGCCTTTTTAGCAGCACATTCACCACTCTCTCAAATGGCTAGCTCTGCCCTCTCGCGGCACAGGCCAAGGAAGTCGGCTCAAGTAGGCTAGCTGGCAGCAGAGACGTATGAAGGGCTCTGGCTAGTATTACTTAGCCAGCTAGAGGGATGAAATAGGAAGCTAATGTTATTCGGAGCCGACCTCAGCAGGCGCAAAAAATAGGCTACTAAGTTCTCATAATAACTTTCTTATCAACCAAGTTAAGAACAAAAAAAATAAGATATGTTTCAATATGAACATCTCCTATCTTCCATATAGGACTACATTAAAATGCCATCATAAAGCAAATAATACAGTTCATACATGTTGGTGGTTGTTTGTTCTTATCTCCATCACCCACCCAGCTTACCCATTACCTAGTTTTTTTTACCACTACAGTATTTTAAATCTTATTTTAACTAGGCAAGTCAGATAATTCTTATTTACAATGACGGCCTAGAAACAGTGGGTTAACTGCCTTGTTCAGGGGCAGAACGACAGGTTTTTACCTTGTCAGCTCGGGGATTCGATCTAGCAACCTTTCGGTTACTGGCGGGCCCAACACTCTAACAACTAGGCTACCTGCCGCCCCGAATACATCACTGATATTAATACAGAATCGTAAGTAATATTCAAATAATTAATGTGAATGTGATAATACGATCATCTGTGTGCGCCATTGATGTCTGTCTGTGCAGAGCTTGATTGGTAATGCCTAGGAATACAAAGAGATGAGATATCTATGTGACGAGTTGATGATATGCAATTCATCATTACAACTGACTGAACAGATGCTACGTGTCAGTGTGAATCAGTTCTCATATTTCGCCTCTTTCAGGGGTATAGCATTACAATTGTATAGCTAATAGGCTATGTGTTTATAGATCGACTGAGGTAGATGAACCTACAGCAGCCAAGGTGATAATGGCTGGGGGTGGGAAGGGGGGGACTCAGCTGTGATGGGCCGCCAGTGTCGGCTCTATGGCAGCTTTATGATGAATTACCTTTCTGGGTCTGACTGATAGGTCTGATACTGAATGATGCCAGCACACGATTGTTCTGTCAGGAAGTCAACGGGCACGGCTGAGAAATAAATAAAGAACAGCAAAGAAATGAACCACAATTCAAGACAGCCTTTTTATTTTTCATTACAGGTGCCATCTCTCATATACAGTATGTCTCCATATCCTGTGTTATGGGACAGGATATGGGGGGATGGACACAGCCATCCTCTAAGAGAGGGAAGGCATAGTTATGAAAGAAACATTCTGTATGAACCTTATGCGTATGTTTGTAATGCTATGTAGAGTATATCTTTATGATTACATACAGCAGAATGGTACATCAATTCTGCACATCATTTTCTCACGTTGACATTATTTCACTTTCCCGAACAGTTCATGACGTTCACATTCCAGGTAATGATTTGATGCCTGTGTGTTGTAGAAACCGAAACCTCTATTGTTTTCTATTAAGAAAAGGCCCGGGCATGTCATTTTATTGTTAAAAAGAGATTCTGATGGATGTCTCCTCTTTCTTTCCTTACACAGCTCAGATGATTATTATGAGTACGGACACGATAATGGTGAGGAATCGTATGAGTCATACGGTGAGTTACTAACTGCTTTGTTAACATATCAAATGTTGTTGAAATGAATACTGTCTTGTTCAATGTGGTTCTTTGCTCATCAGCAGTTTGAATGCTGTTCATTCTTAAAAGGGGGGGGGGGTGGGGGGGGGTGTTCTTAGCTGACATCTGGAATTGTTTTAAGATGGTCACATTAACTATTTGATTTTGAATTTTTGGACCCCTTTAGGTATAAAACAAAAATTAAGAAAAAAAGTATTTGATAAAATATTGAATTTGGTCTTTACTACCATAACCCAGAGAAACGCACTGAATAACACGTTATAAATGCACTGAATAACACATGGTAAGTGTTAATGAAGTGAAGTGTTTGTCCTAGCTAGGAGATATAAGAAAGCTCAGGAAATATATATATATATATATATTATTATTATTACACATATTTAACCTCTTTTTGGGTAGGCACAAAACTACCTTCATCCTACATAATCCTTTTTTAACCGGTGCCTGTTACCTTCAGACGAGTCCCGTGACACTTGTGGTGGTCATAAAGCAAAATGTAGAACCCCATTGTGTTTCTGAGAATCTCCCCTTTTCCACAGTGGGTTCACATTAGTTTGTAGCCCAAACGGTTCGGATGCTACAAACAGAAGTTGGCACAAGGCTGTATCTTCTTCAGACAAGTCCCCTGACACTTGTGGGGGTTGTAGAGCAAAATACCATTGTGTTCGTGAGAGTCTAGCCTTTCCATAGAGAGGTCAAAATAGGTAGGTAAAACAGTTCGGAAGCGACAGATGTTTTTGTGAGAAGACCGGTGTTCCAGATGTTTCATGGACAAACACAGATCTAGCTCTGCCACCTTTCACTGCAGATGTGGATCTGCGATATCGGCAGATGAGGTAGATTGAGACGGATATCTTCAGTTTAAACTGATGGATTTTGAATGGGATTTTTTTATTATGTTATGTAGATTGACGCACCGGTACGTCAGTTGACTCTAAGGGTTTTCAAACCCACATACAATGTAATTTCCCTGAGTAGCCACTCCATACATTTTTGGGACACATTTGTTGTAGATGTATCGTTAGCATTATTCAGGGTGCCAGGTGATGGGATAACATGAGGCATGTTCTTTGTCAATATAACGGTAAAATAATTTCTGAATGATTTGTCTGTTCCACAACTGAATTAGACCTCTTTTACGCAACTCCATATGAACAGTGCTAATTTTTCTGACAATGTCAAATACAATTCTGTTATTATAAAGGTTGGGGATGTCTGATAAAGACACAGTAATTCTATAAAGCGGGGCATGGCTACGTCTACACAATACCCTGACTGTATTCATACATAAACCATGAGTGATAGAGTAACTGATATGCCTTGACGTCTGGTTTTCTAATATAGCTTTAACCATAGTTTTATTTTCTGGTGTAATGACTTGAGCACTGTATGGTTCCTGTTTCAGTCACTGAGCCGTTAATGTCATCTCATTACCCAGGTCTCCTCTTGCTTTGGCAGATGTCAATTCTTACAGCACTTCACAGTAAATGTATACAGTTGTCACCAGACTGAGACACTATCTGTAACATGAAGGACTTACAGTATATGTTCTTTGGTCCATAATAACTTTGTAATTGACCATAACATAGGGCAGGTAGCCTAGGAGCCTCTACGAGCTTTGGGCTAGTGACCAAAGGTCACTGGTTCGAATCCCCAATCTGACTAGGTGAAAAATCTGTCGATGTGCCTTTGAGCCTTTGACACTTAACTTGAATTGCTCCTGGGTCACTGTCAATGGTGGCTGATCCCTGTCTGTGAGGCTGTCTCAGGGGAATTGGGATATGCAAAAACATGTGTATAATGAACACACTAGTATAATACACACTACAAATGTAAGTACCCACCTAATTGTTGTTATTTTAACTGAAAGAAGAGCTTATTCATATTCCTATTTGCAATAATAGATTAACACACAGGAATAATGTGGCAAGCAACTCTGGTGGAAAAGTGTAAAGAACTAACCTCCAAAGCACACACACAGACACACACAGTGGTGAACAGTGCCACGCTAAATGCTTTCTAACAGGACAAAAGAAAGAGGTGTTTGACAGTTCAAAGGAAGGGGATGTTTAAATGATAAACAGAGTTGATGGTACATAGCTGATCTCTAAACACAAGGTTACCTTGGTCACTGTTTCTCTAAAGTGAGTGCCAGAGAAACGGTGACAGGTTTAATTAGAAACTATTGGTTATGGGCTGCCAGCAGAGACCATGTCAGGGAAAAACAGTCCTTTGTGAGCCTCTGCTCTGCTCCGGGGATGAGACTCTGTTGGCTAGAGATCACACAAAGGCTACCATCGATGCAGCAGGCACTTGGCACATAGACAGCAGAGGGCCTGAATGAGGTCTGATTTGGGCTAATGGTTATTGTGCCCTTTTGCTAGGAGCCACTACACTGGCTCTTTTCAAGTAGCTATTTGATCTTCTGTTTCAATTATCTAAATGCATCCTTCTAGGTGAATGACAAGCTTCTTGGTGGATGTTTTGTTTGAACTACAGAGGCTGTGGGAGTCTTCTGTTGTTCCGGTTGGATAAGCCATGTCAACATCAGACTCTCAAAGGATTTTGTGACCAGAAAGTCCATGATGCTTCATTTGTGTTCACTGATGAAGACAGAACCTTGACATAATTGAACTATGTGTGACTGGATTGATGCCTGATTAAAGTATGATAGCTGAATGCTTACCTCAGTTCCAGGCTAAGGAAAATATAAACCAATTTTGTCCAATAACCTCTTGACACCAGCGTAAAAATGACATAAACATCTGAGTTACACAAAAGTGTGTGTGTAGAAGTGTTTCTTACTGTTGTTTCCCTATAAAGCAGGTCAGGAGGAGTGGACAACTAATCGCGGGAAGGTGCCAGCTGCACGGACGACCAAGGGAGTGTACAGAGAGACGCCCTACTCCAGATATTGAACTGATTATACAACAACCTGCACAATCCCTCACGGACGTGTCATCAAGTAATGGATTTTATACGGACGCTCCCTTCTTTTTAGAATAAAAACACTCAATCGTAAATGTGGGTTTTAAAAACAGAAAAACCTGGTATCATATCAAGACTGTTTTCACCAGAATAATGTGTATATTTTAGGTCATCTACCCACTCCTAAACAAGTAGATATCTAAATACTATGGACCTGGTTATAGAGGGATTGGTCACTTTAATATGTTAGTGATTTAGTTGTAGAGAGGTGAAGTATTGTAGATATTTTTTCCTGGGGGTGATTGGTCAATTGTGTCCCTTGTAAATGAAACCTTTCCAATCAGAAAACAGAACGATCCTGAAATACATATTGTTGTTTGATCTCCTTTTGTAAATGATAGTTCTTTAGTGTTAAAGGGCTTATACAAGCATGGTGTGGAATCATTGTGGATAGTGTCAGGTGTTTTATTCCTCTTAAAACGTGTGTAGACATGTGTGTTTAATTCCCACCTTTAATCAATCTTCATTCACAGGCCATACTCTTCTTTTTTTGTGTAAAAATCTTCAGTAAAAAAAAAGAATCAAGAGCTGCAAAACATTTTATGTAAAGCTCTTAATAAGTAATTCCAATCTATTATTTTTTAGGGGGTTAAAAACCTGAAATGCTTTCAGACAATGTAATAATCAGTTTCTTGAGACATTAAACCATGTAGAATTGGTCTGGTAGCAGAAATAGTGTATTAGCATATTAACCTTCTCTGCTTATGTAAGCCCTTAAATTTTTCTTCTTGGTTGATGCTCAATAAACTTTTTGAAAGAAGTAAGTTTGTGTTCAAGAGCCTAATTCTGTATTTACATAGCTAAATAGAAAAACATTATAATCTAAACTAACAAAACGAACATTGGAAAGAATGATGCTGATGATAATATTGAAATGCTCACTTTAATACAGGTTTTTATATTCCGTAATGAATGTATAGACTCTTGAGCGATACCATGTTGATCAAGAATTAGCTTCTGAATAATATGATAACATGTAAAACCGCATAAAAGTTAACATTATGTTTATGAAAAATCTTAAAACTGAATGCAAGCAACAAAACAAGACAATTTTGTAAGAACTGTGTCACATATTTGTATTTTACAATTCAGGTAATGTTTTGTAGGGAATGGTTTTGATACAATGTCAACCACAGATTTAAGTCTTTGATGTTGTGTGTTTTTCATATGTTATCTCTTAATAAAACGGATTACAATGTGTTACAGCATAGGGAACAGTACAGTACACTAACATATACACTAACAATGGCATCGGCACCTGTATTTTCTTGCTTGCCTATCTGACAATAAGTCACTTTGAGCACCTTATAATAGACAGTGCTATTACATTTTAATGACAACAAGCAGTGACACCAGGAGAAACACCTAGGGACTGTTCATAGCTTTTCTACTGGATGTAAGCAATGGCTTTCACACAATTGTATGGAATTTGTATGGAGGGGAAATCGTTTCTGTTGTTGTTTTGCTCCCTGTGTTCCCCTCTGGTGGTGTGGCCCTCTATCTCTCAGTCTATAAAGACCCATGCGGCCCCTGCCCTTTGGCCATGCCCCTCCGTTAGAGAGATTCTAAATGACCTCTGAACCCCAGCTGACCTCCGCACTGAGAGGACGGCAGACAGAGAGTAGCTGTTTTAAAAGACCTCCGTCCATCCGTTCCACAAGGTAATCAAACCCAACCAACCTAACCTCACCGTAACGTAGACTGACAAACATAAAGCACTAAAACTAAAATGAACTTTAATATGTTGTTCTTTATTACGTCTTTCTTAATCTTGAAGGGGTTTAAAAGTCAACACTGGGGATTAATTAGACTTCGATATAAAACATTAAAAAGTAATATAAATAGCTGTAATATTTCTAGAGAGTTTGGTGTGCAATAAGTGTATTATAAGACTTTGATAAAATATGTTGTATTGTAAGTAAAATGAATTACTCTTTAACCGTACTAAAACAATTGTTCTGGATCACTTTAAATTGCAGTAGTTTGTTTTCTTTCTGTACCTTTATTATTGTAATCAATCATGTTATTTCTTTATTTTAGGCTGGTGTCAGAGCCCACGACACGAAATCATACGTCCGAACACCCTCAAGCTCTGAAGGTGAGTTGCAACCCACACTATTCTTCGGATAATTCTCCTCCTTTAAATCAACGTAACAAGGGCGCTTTTGTTACAAATACAGTATTAGCCAAGATTAAAAAGCTACAGGGCTGTATAGTGCACTACTTTTGACCACCATAACCATACGGGCCCTGGTCAAAAGTAGTCTACTACAGTGCCTACCAAAATTATTCACACCCCTTGACTTTTTCCACATGTCGTTGTGTTACAGCCTGAATTTAATATGTATTATATTTATATTTTGTGTCACTGTGTCACACCCTGACCTTAGTTATCTTTGTTTTCTTTATTATTTTGGTTAGGTCAGGGTGTGACGAGGGTGGTATGTGTGTTTTTGGCTTGTCTAGGGGTTTTATATATCTATGGGGATTCTGTATGTCTAGGTGTGTGTAGTTAGTCTAGGCATATGTAGGTCAATGGTGGCCTTGATTGGTTCCCAATCAGAGGCAGCTGTTTATCGTTGTCTCTGATTGGGGATCCTATTTAGGTTACCATTTTTCCATGTTGGTTTTGTGGGTTATTGTCTATGTGAAGTTGCATGTCTGTACTCATTGTTTATAGCGTTCGCGTTTTGTTGTTTTGTATTAGTTTGTTTAGTGTTCTTCGTGTTCATTCGTCTTACATTAAATGCATTTATTCACATCACGCTGTGCTTTGGTCTCCTCACTACGACGAACGTGACACATTGGCCTGTGGAATTATGTGGAATTATGTTCTTAGAATTTTGTACAAATGAAGGAAAAATGAAGAGCTGTAATGTGTTGCGTCAATAAGTATTCAACTCCTTTGATATGGCAAGCCTAAATATGTTCAGGAGTAAAAATGTCCTTAAAAACTTCTTCTGGATCAAATCCCGTTAGTGGGATGGATTTGACAACATCCGATGAAATGGCAGAGTGCGAATTATTATTTTTTGTTGTTGAAATATTTAACTTTCATACATTCACAAGTGCAATACACCAAATTAAAGTTAATTTCTTGTTAATCTAGCCACCATGTCAGATTTCAAAAAGGCTTTATAGGGAAAGCAAACCATGCGATTATCTGAGGACAGCCCCCCATCAAACAAACACATGACAATCATATTTCAACCCGCCAGGCGCGACACAAAACCCAGAAATAACGATATAATTCATGCCTTACCTTTGAAGAGCTTCTTCTCTTGGCACTCCAATATATCCCATAAACATCACAAATGGTCCTTTTGTTCGATTAATTCCATCGTTATATATCCCCAAAATGTCCATTTATTGGAGCATTTGATTCAGAAAAACACCGGTTCCAAATCGCCCAGCATGACTACAAAATATCTAATAAGTTGTAAACTTTGTCCAAACATTTCAAACAACTTTCCTAATCCAACTTTAAGTATTTTAAAACGTAAATAATCTATCAAATTTAAGACGGGATAAACTGCGTTCAATAGCGGTTAAAATGAAAGTGGAACGAGCTTCAGGTCACGCGCCCCAACCACAACAGTACACTTGGCTATACAACCAGAAAGGAAAGGGCTACTTCTTTCCTACTTCATTTCTCAAAGGAAAAACATCAACCGATTTCTAAAGACTGTTGACATCTAGTGGAAGCTATAGGAACTGCAAACATATTTCTCTTAAAACGGGCTTGCCATAGGAAACCAATGGAAAACAGATTGACCTAAAAAAAAAATCCCTGGATGGATTGTGCTCGGGGTTTCGCCTGCCAAATCAGTTCTGTTATACTCACAGACATTATTCAAACAGTTTTGAAACTTCAGAGTGTTTTCTATCCAAATCTACTAATAATATGCATATCCTAGCTTCTGGGCCTGAGTAGTAGGCAGTTTACTTTGGGCACGCTTTTCATCCAGACGTGAAAATACCACCCCCTATCCCAGAGAGTTAACAAATCACATCATTTTCATGGACTCACTCTGCGTGCAATAATCGTGTTTAACATGATTTATGAATGACTACCTCATCTCCGCAAGCCACACATACAAGTATCTGTAAGGTCCCTAAGTCAAGCAGTGAATTTCAAACACAGATTCAACCACAAAGACCAGGGAGGTTTTCCAATGCTTTGCAAAAAAGCATGGTGAAGTTATTAATTACACTTTGGATGGTGTATCAATACACCCAGTCATTACAAAGATAAAGGCGTCCTTCCTAACTCGGTTTGCTGGAGAGGAAGGAAACCCTTCAGGGATTTCACCATGAGGCCAATGGTGATTTAAAAAATGTACAGAGTTGAATGGCTGTGATAGGAGAAAACTGAGGATGGATCAACAGCATTGTAGTTACTCCACAATACTAACCTAAATGACAGAGTGAAAAGAAGGAAGCCTGTACAGAATATAGAAATGCATCCTGTTTACAATAAGTCACTAAAGTAAAACTGCAAAAATGTTATCAAAGAAATGTCCTGAATACAAAGCGTTATGTTTGGGGCAAATCCAACACATCACATCACTGAGTACCACTCTTCAATCTTGGTGGTGGCTGCATCATAGGTTTGCTTGTCGTCGGCAAGAACTAGGGAGTTGTTTAGGATAAAAAGTAACGGAATAGAGCTAAGCACAAGCAAAATCTTAGAGGAAAACCTGGTTCAGTCTGCTTTCCAATAGACAGTGTGATAGAAATTCACCTTTCAGCAGGGCAATAACCTAAAACACAAGGCCAAATATACACTGGAATTGCTTAACAAGACGACATTGAATGTTCCAGAGTGGCTAAGCTACAATTTTGACATAAATCGACTTGAAAATGGCTGTCTAGCAACGATCAGCAAGCAACATGACAGAGCTTGAAGAATAAAAAATAAAAAAACAAATATTAAGCTCTTAGAGACTTATCCAGAAAGACTCTGAGCTGTAATCGATGCCAAAGGTGATTCTAACATGAATCGACTCAGGGGTGTGAATACTTATGTAAAGGAGATATTCATTTTCAATAGATTTGGAAAAATGTCTAAAAACAGGTTTTCACTTTGCCATTATGGGCTATTGTGCGTGAGAAAAAAACAACAATTTAATACATTTTGAATCCAGGCTATAACACAACAAAATGTGGAATAAGTCAAGGGGTATGAATAGGGTGCTCATTTGGATGTGGCCACACAGATCCTATTATGAGCTCAACATATTGTGGTGCCTCTAAGCAGCCGTGGAACATGGCTGAAGGGCTTGCTACCACCTTGTGTTAAACATGGTAAACCCATGTTACTGCGGCAGAGGAAAGCTGTTCCTCTGGGATAGTCTCCAGACTGGGGAGAAATCCTGGACGTCTCAACAGAGCACAAACCATAATCCTCCCTGTTTTACCGGCCCACAATCCCCCTGGTTGTGTGTGCCAGGCGGGGCCGCTGCCACCCTTTGTGTCTCTGTGATTAGTATACAGAGGAGCTCAGCTCTGAGCAGGCGTGGGCCCCGTGCCATCAGAACCAACCTCTATAGGCCCTTCCAGCTGGAGACATATGAAAAGGATAGCGAGCTGAGCGCTGGCGGGGTTCTCATCTCCTCTCCATCATCAACACACATAGAGATAATGACTTATTGATTGGTTTTGACAAAAATCCATTAAACTTCAAAGAGCAGCCGGCTCTCTTTTACGTCCACAATGACAATATCTTAGAAGTGATTAAAGAGCTTGTTGTTGTTGTTGATAATATTGCCGTTGTTGTTTTTGTGTTCGTTTAAGCTGCTTATAATAGATTTTTGTATCCTTTCAGGTTGAAACAAAACATCGCTGGAATGACATGACTCTAAGATGTAGCTTCCAGACAGCTCTCAGAAGAAATGCCCCGATTTGGTCTTTAAAAGGAAAGGAGAACACATCTCCCAGCTGACGAACCAGATGAAGAAACTATCTACAGACCAAACACTGAACATTTAATTTCTCTCCGTGGATGTCGTAGCAGAGCCACCTGTAGAGGAACTGTAAAGGGAATAGGCTAATGTGTAGATCACACTTCCTCAGTCTTGTCCCATAGACACAGCAGACCAGCATCACACTTCCTCAGTCTTGTCCCATAGACACGGCAGACCAGCATCACACTTCCTCAGTGTTGTACCATAGACATGGCAGACCAGCATCACACTTCCTCAGTCTTGTCCCATAGACACAGCAGACCAGCATCACACTTCCTCAGTGTTGTACCATAGACATGGCAGACCAGCATCACACTTCTCCCAGCGTTTATAGAGAGAGACAATTAACCTGTATAACACTTCTCCAAGCTTTAAGAGCGAGAGGGAGACAGCAGTCCAGCCTCACACTTCTCCCATGCAGCCTCTAGAACCACAGGCCAGAGACCTGTATTCCACTTCTCCTCCAGAGAGACAGACAGGAGACCTGTATCACACTTCTCCTCCAGAGAGACATGCAGGAGACCTGCATTACACTTCCCCAAGCATCTAGAACCACAGACAGGAAACCTGTATTACACTTCTCCTCTATAGAGACAGATAGGACCCAGCTAGCAATGAGGAATCAGCCCAGAAGCGTCCCTCTTCCGGGGGGCCGGAACTGATTGAATCGGCCCGGAATCGGGTGTCGGACTCGGCCCGGAATCAAAATGAATAACTGCCCAGAATTGGCTCAAGTACATTGGCCATTTCCGTCTACCGTAATTCAGCCGACTTTGCCGGCATCTTACCAGAATCCCCCCAGAAGCTGCCCGATGCCAATTTAAATAAATGTATACAAAAATTTCCCTATTTAGTCATTTTAAATATTACTATTATACATTTTATGCATACAAATTATACCCATCCACCAAAAAGCTTTATCTCGGAGGAAACACTGTACACTTGTTGACCGTGCTTGTGCCTGGCATAGGAATCGCTACAGCGCAATGGGACAAGGACATTCTGACCGGCCAAAACCTCCCCTAACTCAGACGACACTGGGCGTCGCCTCATGGGTCTCCCGGTCACTGCCGGCACAGGTATCGAACCAGCATCTGTAGAGCTGCAGTTTGCACTGCGATGCAGTGTCTTAGACTGCTGCGCCACTCAGGAGCCTCCAGCTACAAAGTTTTTAATGCTTATCAATTGCCTTGCACAAAGTATCAAAGTACTAAAATACAACTTCAACAGGATTAAAGAATTTTATTGAAATGTTAATTGTATTTTTTGATCACAGAAACAATGATAAAATATGGAAAAATAAATAAATAATGAAATGTTAATTATATAAAGCAACCCGTGTAATCATCTGCCAGAGAGTGTCCCCAATCGGCCCGAGACGCAAGTAATACGTTTGGGCCAGATAACTCACACCGGAATCAGCCCGAGCTCAATCCCCGCATCCTAGCCATAAGCAATACTGCCTAAGGCAGCCCAGACTCGAGCCTCATGACGTTAGCCGAATCTAACTCTCAGCCGAGCACCCCGACTGAATCGGCCCAGGTCCACTGTGATAGCTAGGGAGACCTGTATCACACTTCTCCTAACCTCAAAAAAGACAGACAGGAGACCAGCCTGGCAATGGAGTATCTCATCTTCTGGCAGAATCTGCCAGGGAACATTTTATTCTTCACAGAGACACAAGGCCTCATCTCAAATGGCATCCTATTCCCTATACGGTGCACTACACGGCCTCTGGTCAAAAGTAGTGTACTATATAGGGAATAGGGTGCCATTTGGGAAGCAGCTTGGCTCTGTATACATTTGATGTACATTCTAAAGTTGGCTGAACTGACAGTGAACCCTACTAGTGTTTCTTTGTGGACTCAGATAGTTAAATGGGGGGAAAACGTGTCATCCTTCCCCACATTATGATGTTTACTGTCATAATGTGAGGCTGGTGGGAGGAGCTATATGAGGACGGGCTCATTGTAATGGCTGGAATAGAATAAATGGAATGGTATTAAACACATCAAACATATGGAAACCATTTATTCCATTCCAGCCATTGCAATGAGCCTGTCCACCTATAGCTCCTCCCACCAGCCTCTACTGCTGTGTAACCCGACTGCAAGGGAAGAGAAAGAAATGAATAATGCAGTATGCCACAGGCCTGACATCCTATTGCTCGAAATGACACTTCTAATTGCATTTGGTTTTGTTCATTACCGTATATATAATCCACTCAAATGAATAAATAATTCACTTGCAGTGCCTTATTGTATGCCAAGAAGCTTAGATAGTCTAGAGTCAGTGAAATACAGAGGAAGGAAAAATGGCACTCAGAAAAACAGCATTCAGGACAAAGGGTTCCCAAACTGGTCTGAGATCATCTGAACAGGCCACGAGGGCAGTGGAAATCCCCAAATAGCTTTCCTTGTATAAAACAACTCTACTCTGTGGCTGCATCCCAAATGGCTTCCTACTCCCTATGTCTATTCCTCTCCACTGATGTTGTCAGTGGAGTAGCAGCCAGACAATAGTTTTCCATTAGAGGAAGTGATTCTCTTTTCACTCTGAGGCCAGGCCCCCGGACAATAACACTGAAGCGGTGTGTGTGTGTGTGTGTGTCAACTCTCTCATCATCGCCGGGGGATAGCAGCTAGTGGCTCCACTTCCACTCTGGAGTGGCTTATAATGCCAAGGCTTATCTGGGATTATCCTGTCTGAGTTAATGCAGAGTAAGAGCAGTTACATGGCTTACTTGATTATGAATGTACGTAAAGGATGTCACGATCCTGGCTGTCACCGTGAGACAGCTCTATTCACGACGTTCTCTTGCTCTGCAGACACACACACACAAACACTCAAATGTGTTTTGCTATCCTTGTGGGGACCAAACAATTGATTCCCATTAAAAATCCTGTTTTCCTTAACCCAAACCTTAACCCCAAACCTCTAACCCCTTGTGAGGACTGGTTTTACCATCCTTGTGAGGACTTCTGGTCCCCACAAAGATATTAAAACCCAAAAATACACGCGCACACACACACACACACACACACACACACACACACACACACACACACACACACACACACACACACACACACACACACACACACACACACACACACACACACACACACACACACACACACACACACACACTTGAACATCATGTTCATTCCACAGTGATGCTCAGAACAGAATGCAATTATACACCTATTGTCAGATCCTGTATGTCCAACAATGAATAATGCCAGTGAGCTACAGGAACATTTTCATCTAGTTTTCATTGATGTGTATTCCATTCCTTTTAATCATGTTGATGAGCTCTTACCTAGCAGCCACTTCCTGCCTTTTATTCTATAATTAACTCAAGGTCTCATTATCTCCTCTTGATTAAAACGCTGTGATCAATGTTGAAGTGCTCCTCTTTTATTGTCACCAATCATGTGGAAGGTGCATCAACCAGACTACAGCCACAGGTCACTAACAGCCTGTCATTTAGAAGAGAGGATGTCCCAAGACGCTCGTTTCTTGGTTTATGTGCTTTACTTCTAGCAAGCATTCCACATGCTATAACCAACTGTGTCATCATGTCAATGTCCTGTGCACTTGTAAACCTCATGCTAATAATAAATGTTTAATATACTGTAATAACTGGAAAAATGAATTTCTTAAGTGATCTTCTGTACTACGGTAAAAAGTTGTGTGGTAGGGAAAACATTGTAAATGTACTGTGGTAGAAATAAGAAACAAGTTGTTAGTCACAGTAAAAATATCTCTTTCATCCTCTTCAATTCGCCTCTTTCGCCTAGAGTTGATCAGGCTGTTGATTGTGGCCTGTGCAATGTTTTCCAACTCCTCTTCAATGGCTGTGAGAAGTTGTTGGATATTGGTCGGAATTGGATCGCGTCGTCATACAAGTTGATCCAGAGCATTCCAAACATGCTCAATGGGTGACATGTTCGGTGAGTATGCAGGCCATGGAAGAACTGGGAAATGTTCAGCTTCTAGGAATTGTGTACAGATCCTTGCGACATGGGGTTGTGCATTATCATGCTGAAACATGAGGTGATGGCGGAGGAAAAATTGCACGACAATGAGCCTCAGGATCTCGTCAAGGTCTCTGTCCATTCCAATTGCCATCAATAAATACAATTGTGTTCATTGTCCATAGCTTACGCCTGCCTATACCATAACCACACCGACACCATGGGGCACTCTGTTCACAACGTTGACATCAGCAAACCACTCGCCATGACGTCATACACCCTGTCTGCCATCAGCCCGTTACAGTTGAAACCGGGATTCATCCATGAAGAGCACACTACTCCAGCGTGCCAGTGGCCATCGAAGGTGAGCATTTTCCCACTGAAGTCATTTACGACACCGAACTGCTGTCAGATCAAGAGCCTGGTGAGGACAACGAGCACGCAGATGAGGTTCCCTGAGACGGTTTCTGACAGTTTGTGCAGAAATTCTTGGGTTGTGTAAACAACACAGTTTCATCAGCTGTCTAGGTGGCTGGTCTCAGACAATCCCGCAGGTGAAGAAGTCGGATGTGGAGGACCTGGTTGGCGTGGTAACGTGTGGTCTGCAGTTGTGAGGCCGGTTGGACGTACTGCCAAATTCTCTAAAATGACATTGCAAGCAGCTTATGGTAGAGAAATGAACATTACATTCTCTGGCAACAGCTCTAGTGGACATTTCTGCAGTCAGCATGCCAATTGCATGATCCCTCAGCTTCCTCAACAATTGCATTCTCCCTTAAAACTGCACATTTTAGATTGGCCTTTTATTGTCCCCAGCACAAGCTTCTTGATATGCCACACCTGTCAGGTGGATGGATTATATTGGCAAGGGAGAAATGCTCACTAAGAGGGATGTAAAAAAAATGTGTGCACAACATTTTTAGAGAAAGAGGCTTTTTGTGAGTATGGAACATTTCTGGGATCTTTTATTTCAGCTCATGAAACATGGGACCAACACTTTATATTTGTGTTCAGTGTAAATACAACACAATACAATGATCTCTGTCCCTCTGTACTTCTGACTTAACATCAATACAAGACTCAGACTGCATCCTAAATTGCATCCTATTCCATTTATAGTCCACTACTTTTGGCCAGGGCCCATTTGGCTTTAGTCAAAAGCAGTGCACTACATAGGGAATACGGTGCCTTTTGGGACACAACCTCTAATGAGAATCACAACATGGGATGTCTATGAAATAAATGACATGCCAGAATATTCCCTGTATTGATTTGACACTCTGGGATGAAGTCAGTTTATAAATATAGGTTTACTCTTTTAAGAAGCCTCAGATGGAAAGTCCTGGTGGATCTTGGCAGTTTGGCAGATTTGGAAGCTTGAAAAGGCATTAATTTATGGATATTATTTACCTTCAGATGCCCTTGAAACAATACTTGCACATCAAACAGGTTTGTGAAAGGGAAGGGCTGTCTTTCTTTCCTACCTCTTTAATATTGTATGTTCTCTCCTCTCCTCTGTGGCTACTGTCTCCCTTAGATACATATCTTTCTTGAATGTAAATATGTCTTTATTCTCTACTCTTTTATCTCTATTCTACCTTTGGATAGGTCCCAAATGACACCCTATTCCCTTCATAGTGCAATAGTTTTGATAGGGTGTCATCCGCGTCTCATAGATCTGACTTTGAACTTTTGTTTCCCACTGAATGAAGTTTAGTCCATCTGCGCTTGTCCTCATCATATATCTCAAAACAAAGGCTGTCCCAAGTGGCACCCTATTCAGATGTGGTCTCTCCTAGGCAAATGGAGTATGATTCAAAATTGGGTGGTTATTTCAAGAAAGGACCCTTATACTGCAAATGGGATTGTTTTCAGCTTCACTAAATCCATCACAGCCAGTTCACAACCAACAACCATCTTCATCTAATTCTGGCCTATATTCATATGAACAGGAAATGACTAAAACAATTAAACGGTCTTTGAACCGTGAAACGGATCTTCTACCTGTTCTGTATCGTGTTCTAGGGGCCAGATCATATGTAGGTGTTTTATCTGCACTACAGACCAGGTTGTTGTTGCTTTCTTCTTCTTACAGGTGAGAATAACAAGAGAATCGCTCTAGAAAACCCTGAGGAGTGCGGCCGACTCTTTTTTGCAGAGCAGAGGCAGGGGCTGAGGCTGAGGCTTGGGCTGAGGCAGGGGCTGAGGCTGAGGCAGAGGCTGGAGTTTAGATGGCCTTTTCGGCAGTCAGCTTCTGACAGCAAGGCTGTCTGGTGGTAATTGCCTGCTGGGGCCTGGCTGTCTGGTTGTTATCTAGTCTGAACTATAAGCCTCTACTCTTCTTCTCTGCGCTGATATCATGGCCCTATAGATACAATACATGGATGTTCTGTTATTAAGTATATTCGTATTAAACTTTCACAATGTGTTTCGTCCATTAGAAATAGGAATTGGGTCAGAATATCCTCCTATTGTGAATATCATCAACCTAGTGTGCATCCAAAATTACTTCCTATTCCCCATTACTTTTAACCAGGGTCCATTCAGGACAGAGCCTGTCTCAGCTCTGTCTCTGATGGTTGGATAATGTTAGCAGATGTTAATGCGAGCGTAGCAAAATGCTTGTGCTTCTATTTCTGACAGTGCAGCAATATCTAACAAGTATTCTAACAATTCCACAACAACTACCTAATACACACAAATCTAAGTAAAGGGATGGAATAAGAATATGTACAAATAAATATATGAGCAATGACAAAGCGGCATAGGCAAGATGCAATAGATGGTAGAAAATACAGTATATATATATGGGATGAGTAATGCAAGATATGTAAACACCAATTTTAAAGTGGCATTAATAAAGTGACTAGTGATCCATTTATTAAAGTGGCCAATGATTTCAATTCTGTATGTAGACAGCAGCCTCACTGTGTTAGTGATGGCTGTTTAACAGTCTGATGGCCTTGAGATAGAAGCTATTTTTCAGTCTCTCGGTCCCTGCTTTAATGCACCTATACTGACCTCGCCTTCTGGATGGTAGCGGGGTGAACAGGCAGTGGCTCGGGTGGTTGTTGTCCTTGATAATCTTTTTGGCCTTCCTGTGACATTGGGTGCTGTAGCTGTCCTGAAGGGCAGGTAGTTTGCTCCCGGTGATGCGTTGTGCAAACCGCACCATCCTCTGGAGAGCCCTGTGGTTGTGGGCGGTGCAGTTGCCTTACCAACCAATGATGAGCATAGAGGTTCTCCAGGGAACTGGAGGAAAGATAGATGCAACTCATAAGTACGATACAGCACGACAGGATGCTCTCAATTGTGCATCTGTAAAAGTGTGTGAGGGTTTTAGATGACAAGACACATTTCTTCAGCCTCCTCAGTTTGAAGAGGCGCTATAGCGCAATCTTCGCCATACTGTCTGTGTGGGTGGACTATTTCAGTTCGTCCTTGATGTAAACGCCGAGGAACTTAACACTTTCCACCTCCTCCAATGCTGTCCTGTCAATGTGGATAGTGGGGGGGTGCTCCCTCTGCTGTTTCCTGAAGTCCAAGATCATCTCCTTTGTTTTGTTGACGTTGAGAGAGAGGTTGTTTTCCTGACACCACACTCCGAGTACCCTCACCTCCTCCCTATTGGCTGTCTCATTGTTGTTGGTGATCAAGCCTAGTACTGTTGTGTCATCTGCAAACTTGATGATCGAGTTGGAGGCGTGCATGGCCACGCAGTCGTGGGTGAACAGGGAGTACAGAAGGAGGCTGTTTCCTACCTTCACCAGCTGGGGGCGTCCCGTCAGGAAGTCCAGGACCCAATTGCACAGGGCGGGGTTGAGACCCAGGACGAGACATCAAGGACGAGGACTTCAAGCTTAATGATGAGCTTGGAAGGTACAATGGTGTTGAATGCCGAGCTGTAGTCAAGGAACAGCATTCTTACATTGGTAGGGTGACAGGTATGGTGGAGGTGATATGATCCTTGACTAGTCTCTTAAAGCACTTCAGGATGATAGGAGTGAGTGATAGTCATTTAGTTCAGTTACCTTTGCCTTCTTGGATACAGGAACAATGGTTACTGGGATAGGGAGAGATTAAATATACCCGTAAACACACCAGACAGCTGGTCTGCGCATGCTCTGAGGACACGGCTAGGGATGCCGTCTGGCCCGGCAGCCTTGTGAGGTTTAAATGTCTTACGTCGGCCACGAGAAGGAGAGCACTGTATTATCCTCTGCTCTTTATCAGCTGATTACTCTGTAGCGGAATATGCAGTGCCTTCCTCATCATAAAGGACAGTGTTGCAATCTACTGCAAAGATAGCCTGCGGAGTTCTGTATCTAAAGTCTGTACCCAAACAATTCGAGCTTCTACTTCGAAAAATGCACCTTTCCAGAAACAAGTCTCTCACCGCTGCCGCTTGCTATAGACCACCCTCTGCCCCCAGCTGTGCCCTCGATACCATATGTGAATTGATTGCCCCCCATCTATCTTCTGAGCTCGTGCTACTAGGTGACCTAAACTGGGACATGCTTAACACCCCGGCCATCCTACAATCCAAGCTTGATGCCCTCAATCTCACACAAATTATCAATGAACCTACCAGGTACAACTCCAAATCCGTAATCCATCTGTAGAAGTTTGTGAGTGCTTTTGGTGACAAGCCAAATTTCTTCAGCCTCCTGAGGTTGAAGAGGCACTGCTGTGGCTTCTTCACCACGCTGTCTGTGTGGGTGGACCAATTCAGTTTGTCCGTGATGTGTACGCCGAGGAACTTAAAACTTGCTACCCTCTCCACTACTGTCCCGTCGATGTGGATAGGGGGGTGCCTGTTTTGTTGACGTTGAATGTGAGTGTGAGGTTATTTTCCTGACACCACACTGCGAGGGCCCTCACCTCCTCCCTGTAGGCCGTCTCGTCGTTGTTGGTTATCAAGCCTACCACTGTAGTGTCGTCCGCAAACTTGATGATTGAGTTGGAGGCGTGCGTGGCCACACAGTCGTGGGTGAACAGGGAGTACAGGAATGCACCCTTGTGGGGCCCCAGTGTTGAGGATCAGCGGTGTGGCGGCCCGTCAGGAAATCCAGTACCCAGTTGCACAGGGCGGGGTCGAGACCCTGTGCTGAGCTGTAGTCGATGAACAGCATTCTCACATAGGTATTCCTCTTGTCCAGATGGGTTAGGGCAGTGTGCAGTGTGGTTGCGACTGCGTCGTCTGTGGACCTAATGGGGAGGTAAGCAAATTGGAGTGGGTCTAGGGTGTCAGGTAGGGTGGAGGTGATATGGTCCTTGACTAGTCTCTCAAAGCACTTCATGATAACGGAAATGAGTGCTACGGGGCAGTAGTCGTTTAGCTCAGTTACCTTAGCTTTCTTGGGAACAGGAACAATGGTGGCCCTCTTTAAGCATGTGGGAACAGCAGACTGGGATAAGGATTGATTGAATATGTCCGTAAACACACCAGCCAGCTGGTCTGCGCATGCTCTGAGGACGCGGCTGGGGATGCCGTCTGGGCCTGCAGCCTTGCGAGGGTTAACACGTTTGAATGTTTTACTCACGTCGGCTGCAGTGAAGGAGAGTCCGCAGGTTTTGGTAGCGGGCTGTGTCAGTGGCACTGTATTGTCCTCAAAGCGAGCAAATAAGTTATTTAGTCTGTCTGGGAGCAAGACATCCTGGTCCGCGATGGGGCTGGTTTTCTTTTTGTAATCCGTGATTGACTGTAGACCCTTCCACATACCTCTTGTGTCTGAACCGTTGAATTGCAACTCTACTTTGTCTCTATACTGACGCTTAGCTTGTTTGATTGCCTTGTGGAGGGAATAGCTACACTGTTTGTATTCGGTCATGTTTACGGTCACCTTGCCCAGGTTAAAAGCAGTGGTTCGCGCTTTCAGTTTCGCACGAATGCTGCCATCAATCCACGGTTTCTGGTTTGGTAATGTTTTAATAGTTGTTGTGGGTACGACATCGCCGATGCACTTTCTAATGAACTCGCTTACCGAATCAGCGTAATCGTCAATGTTGTTGTTGGACGCAATGCGGAACATATCCCAATCCACGTGATCGAAGCAGTCTTGAAGCGTGGAATCAGATTGGTCGGACCAGCGTTGAACAGACCTGAGCGCGGGAGCTTCTTGTTTTAGTTTCTGTCTGTATGCTGGAAGCAACAAAATGGAGTCGTGGTCAGCTTTTCCGAAAGGAGGGCGGGGGAGGGCCTTATATGCGTCGCGGAAGTTAGAATAACAATGATCCAGGGTTTTACCAGCCCTGGTTGCGCAATCGATATGCTGATAGAATTTAGGGAGTCTTGTTTTCAGATTAGCCCAGTTAAAATCCCCAGCTACAATGAATGCAACCTCAGGATATGTGATTACCCCTGGCCGGGGTATCCTGGAATGACATTGACCTCATCCCATCAGTAGATGATGCCTGGCTATTCTTTAAAAGTGCCTTCCTCACCATCTTAAATAAGCATGCCCCATTCAAAAAAATGTAGAACTAGGAATAGATATAGTCCTTGGTTCTCTCCAGACCTGACTGCCCTTAACCAACACAAAAACATCCAATGTCGTTCTGCATTAGCATCGAATAGCCCCCATGATATGCAACTTTTCAGGGAAATTAGGAACAAATATACACCGGCAGTTAGGAAAGCTAAGGCTAGCTTTTTCAAACAGAAATTTGCATCCTGTAGTACTAACTCAAAAAAGTTCTGGGACACTGTAAAGTCCATGGAGAATAAGAGAACCTCATCCGAGCTGCCCACTGCTCTGAGGCTAGGAAACACTGTCACCACCGATAAATCCACTATAATTGAGAATTTCAATAAGCATTTCTCTACGGCTGGCCATGCTTTCCACCTGGCTACCCCTACCCCGGTCAACTGCCCGGCACCCTCCACAGCAACCCGCCAAAGCCCCCACCATATCTCCTTTACCCAAATCCAGATAGCTGATGTTCTGAAAGAGCTGCAAAATCTGGACCCCTACAAATCAGCCGGGCTAGACAATCTGGACCCTCTCTTTCTAAAATTATCTGCTGAAATTATTGCAACCCCTATTACTAGTGTCAAATCGGAGGGCCTGTTGTCCAGACCTCTGACAGTCTCTATGGGGGTGCCACAGGGTTCAATCCTCGGGCCGACTCTCTTCTCTGTATACATCAATGATGTTGCTCTTGCTGCTGGTGATTCTCTGGTACACCTCTACGCAGACGACACCATTCTGTATACTTCTGTCCCCTCTTTGGACACTGTGTTAACTAACCTCCAGATGAGCTTCAATGCCATACAACTCTCCTTCCGTGGCCCCCAACTGCTCTAAAACGCAAGTAAAGCTAGGTGCATGCTATTCAGCCGATCACTGCCCGCACCTGCTCGCCCGTCTAGCATCACTACTCTGGACGGCTCTGACTTAGAATACGTGGACAACTACAAATACCTAGGTGTCTGGTTAGACTTTGAACTATCCTTCCAGACTCACATTAAGCATCTCCAATCATCTATAAAATAGCCTCCAACACTCTACTCAACAAACTGGATGCAGTCTATCACATTGCTCTCCGTTTTGTCACCAAAGCCGCATACACTACCCACCATTGCGAACAGTACGCTCTGGTTGGTTGGCCCTCGCTTCATACTCGTCGCCAAACCCACTGGCTACAGGTTATCTATAAGTCTCTGCTAGGTAAAGCCCCGCCTTATCTCAGCTCACTGGTCACCATAGCAGCACCCACTCGTAGCACACGCTCCAGCAGGTATATCTCACTGATCACCCCCAAAGCTAATTCCTCCTTTGGTCGTCTTTCCTTCTAGTTCTCTGCTGCCAATGACTGGAACGAACTGCAAAAAATCTCTGAAGCTGGAGACTCATGTCTCCCTCACTAGCTTTAAGCACCAGCTGTCAGAGCAGCTCACAGATCACTGCACCTGTACATAGCTCATCTGTAATTACCCCATCCAATCTACCTCATCCCCATACAGTATTTATTTATTTAACTTGCTCCTTTGCACCTCAGTATCTCTACTTGCACATTCATCTTCTGCACATCTACCATTCCAGTGTTTAATTGCTATATTGTAATTACTTCGCCACCATTTATTGCCTTAACTCCCTTATCTTACCTCATTTGCACTCACTGTATATAGACTTTTTGTTTTCTTTTGTTCTACTGTATTATTGACTATATTTAGTTTATTCCATGTGTAACTCTGTGTTGTTGTATGTGCCGAATTGCTATGCTTTATCTTGGCCAGGTCGCAGTTGCAAATGAGAACTTGTTCTCAACTAGCCTACCTGGTTAAATAAAGGTGAAATAAAATTTAAAAAAATAAAAATAAAAATAAAAAAAATAAATAATATCTACATTGAATTTCAGAAACAAACAAGATTCGATTGCTTTTTATTTTAACAGATTAGAATGCAGGAGGAGAGAGGTGTGTTATGGCGGGGGTGGGGGGGGGGGGGGTGGAGGGGAGGGGAGGTACTGCCGAGTCTGACGCTCTACAACAGAATTGTACTTCTCCCAGCACCGAAAATATTCCTTTCAATAAAGCACAAATCTGGTTCACCCACGACCCTCTGACCTGCGAAGCGTGCAAGAAGAGGAGCAGGCAACAAGACAAAAAAGAAGAAGAAAATGGAACATGGTAAGATGGGGATGACAACATTTATTTGATTGATCAGGAGTTCAGTAACATTGGGCTAAATTACCTCTGGGACACTGAGCTCAGATTGCAAGTCTCTCTCTGCTTGTCTGGTTCAGAACTGATTGAACTACGTCCCAAAAGCTGGGAAACTCACTTAGGTAATTAAGATAGGAGGAGTAGCTCAATAAATCTGCTTGTCTTCAGCTCTTTAAGACACAACATTAATTAAAGATCACTGCTTAAAAAAAAGAGTTGAGAGACTTGCAAGCAGTTTACTTTGTAAAGATCGTCTGTGTTAAAGCTTGGAATCGAATGTGGCTGACAACCAACATTAAACACTTTACATTTAGTTATGGGTTTATAAGTAATTAAGAATAGTTATTTGTCAGTACATAGGTTGTCTATTTTTTTGGATTCTCATAAGCTACAAACAATTATCACTCTTTTTCATAAATTTGGGGGACTTAAGTCATTCCCTCTGCTGGAATGGCAGCCTACTCAGAGCCATGGACAAAATGAATCCCACCTCTGTCTGGCCAACAGTAGCCTGGAGCTGATGCCTATGGAGCTGAGGTCTTTTTACCATAACCTTGACTATGGACAGAATGGACCAACCGACCGACCCACTGCTTTGTACTCATGGGCCACTTTGTGTCACCATTACTCCCACATCCCCCCCCGCCCCCTCCCCCAATGTAATTTTACCACCAGAGTGCAAAGGGCCCGGTGGCAAAAAATGAAATGAAATGTCAAATGAAAGAGAGAGAGGACAGAAAACGCTGGTCACTGCAGGGCTTGAAGGATTGGTCCCTGAATGAGAAAAAGTGGCTTGCCATGAGAATTATGTATTCCTCTTAATGTACTTATCTGATGAAGAACTAAAGATTAAATTACGCTCTCAAATTTGAAGATAATTTACACCTTCCCTCTGAATTTTCCTTGGAGAAGATAGACCTGATGACCTTTTACCAGCAGACCTGGAATCAGTGTGATACCAGCCTGTGGTGATCATCCCGCCCTGTAGATGTGTATAATGGTAAGGCCTGAACTGGGATCAGGTGGTAGAGACCTGCAGCGCTAGTCCAGCCTCTTAACGGCAGACCTGGGATCAGATCAACGTGATAGCATCCCCAAAACCCTGTAGATGAGGTGTGTGTAATGGCTGAACTGGGATCAGTGTGATAGCATCCCCAGGTCTCTGTAGATGAGGTGTGTATTATAATGGGAGGATTCTACTCTCTCTCCTCTCTGAAGGATGAATCAATGCAGCATGAAGAAGAGAGTTTCCAGCCCATTTCCCCCTCTGATTACCCCCCCCCCCCACACACACACACACACACACACACACACACACACACACACACACACACACACACACACACACACACACACACACACACACACACACACACACACACAGCTCCTTGATATTACCCCCGCCACACACAGCTCCTTAATAGCTTGTTGTGTCTCATAAATCTATCTTTACCACCCAGGCATCACAGATGGATCACACTGGATGTTTTACATATTACACAGGGTGGCAGGTAGCCTCGAGGTTAGAGTGTTGGGTAAATAACCAAAATAATGCTAGTTTGAATCCCAGAGCTGACAAGGTTAAATACTGTCGAGGGGCCCTTGAGCAAGGCACTTAACTCTAATTGCTCCTGGGTCACAATTGATAATGACAGACCATGTCTGTGACCCCACTCTCCTAGGGTTTCTCTGGAATAGAGGGATCCAGGCTAGACTGTATAATATCCAGCCAGTATTGTACTGTATGTCAGAGCGATCCAGGCTGGACTGTATAATATCCAGCCAGTATTGTACTGTATGTCAGAGCGATCCAGGCTGGACTGTATAATATCCATCCAGTATTGTACTGTATGTCAGAGCGATCCAGGCTGGACTGTATAATATCCATCCAGTATTGTACTGTATGTTAGAGGGATCCAGGCTGGACTGTATAATACCCAGCCAGTATTGTACTGTATGTCAGAGGGATCCAGGCTGGGCTGTATAATATCCAGCAAGTATTGTACTGTATGTTGGAGGGATCCTGTTATGTGACTATGAGTCCAGGCCCACAGGCAAAATGTGAGTGGAGGGGGGTTGAAGCTTAGCCAAAGAAATTACAGGAGCTGGACAATAGAAGGATCCAAAACATAGAAAAAATATTCCTTCATATGGAGAAGCTCAATCTATCCTTGTTCAAGCCTGGTGCTAACATACATCCTGTGTCCTGATCTTTCCACATTCTGATTGTGCCTACATTTTCAGACTGGTGTAGACGATTAAAAGATACATTGTGAACTGATTGTGATCAGATCTTCATGACCACCCCCGGAGATAGTGGGCGGTAGAACGCTGCACCACTCGGGAGCGTGCCTACATGAACATGTACGCACGCACCACTCTAAGTTGCTTTGGATAAATGCATTTGATAAATGCCATATCTTCTTATATTAAATCTCAAACGTACAAGACAAACAAAACATCCAAAGAACACTGCTGGAGAAGTCAATGATGTCACTGCTGTGAAAGAGATCTCAGATTACATCTTCGGTTGGCTGGTGTCATGGTCGTTGGCATGGCGACCTCATTGTGTTTCATCCTATTGAAAGAGATTAGCCATTCTGGAAGGAGTAGAATGAGGTAATATTAAACAGGTCAAGGTAACTCCATACCACCAATTGAATTTGGCAGGTGATATAAAACGTGCATGGAAAAGTATTACTTTCAGTGGGGAGTTTTTCGTATGAAAGTAATAAACCATTCACATTTAGTGAGCAAAACAACAATCGCCCAATAATAGTCTCTGTTCTCCTCGGGAACGATGTAATTTCAAAGGCAGTTATCAGCAGAGTGATGTGGATTTCACATGAACCTTTGCTTAGAGAATGACGTTACTAGAACGTGTCTTGTCCTCCCTGTCTCACATTTACAAAGAGGCAGGAAGCATCTATTGTTTATCATAACTAATCATATTCACTTGCATTCCACACAAAAAAGAAAGTATAGCCTGGATGAATTCATATCAATCTTATGAAAATAATCTTTGAATTTGTCTCTTTAAATGTTGTTTTCCGTTGATTGGTTTGCATATATACCTGTTCTCCTCTTCAGTTGATTCATGCTGCCGCTGCTACAAAGAACAATTCTGCCAGAAAAAGGTCCTGACCAGCCGGAGAAACACCTATTTGTCTTTATACGGCGCTCTCAATTATGATGTATGTGATCACTAGCTTTAAATGAATGCTGTATATTTATTTTTATTAGGTGCCATTTCATTTTCACCCGAGGAGTTGATGGCAGACTCTGTAGGACAAGCTGGCTCATTGACAGTCTTATTTTCTTCTTTTAGTGTGAACGAACAAACCTCATCTAATTGGATCTTGTCTGCTTTCTAGATGTTCTTGTTAGAGAAGGTATCAATATTGATTCAGTCATAACAGTTCAGGGAATCTTACTATCTAAGGTATATTAGAGCAGAAGACACAGTATGTCGTGGTTGTAAATAAACAACTGTAAATCAAATCATGATTTTAGAGGGTGGGATAATGATGATTTACACGGATCCATTTACACTCGTAAGATCTCCAGATAAGACACTGTGTCTCAGTGCTAGAGGCGTCACTACAGACCCTGGTTCAAATCCGGGCTGTATCAAAACCGGCCGTGATTGAGAGTCCCATAGGGCAGTGCACAATTGGCCCAGCGTCGTCTGGGTTTGGCCGGTGTAGTCGTCATTGTAAAAAAATATTTGTTCTTAACTGACTTGCCTAGTTAAATAAAGGTTAAATAAAATAAAAAATAATATGGGTGGTGGGGATTGAACTCACAATCCTGCAGAATGTTGCAAGCGTCATGTTCTACCACACAGGACCAGACATTTTGACTGTGGACCATTTCTTCAGGTAGTTCTACTTTTCTATGACTGTGTGTTGACAGCATAGACATCAAAAATATAGTACAGGGTGTGTATCACATACTGGGTCTAGATATGACATACTTGGTTAACAACTTGAAGTAATTATATCGACTAAAATAACTGCAAGCATTTGGCTACACCCGCAATAACATGTTCTAAACACGTGTATGTGACCAATACAATTTGATTTGATTTGATGTATCTGGAAGTTTCTGTTTCTAAATGACAGACATCTCAATTGGGTTAAATATTTCCATGCCCATAATCATTTTCAAAGTTTAATATCCATACAAATATTGCCTGAGAGAACCAAATACTATAATTTACATATTTTCCATTTATTTTTCAACTCTTATTTACACTCCTATTGACCTATAGGCTAAATGTGGAAGTGTTCAGACACCAACAAAGTCCTGTGCATTCATATAATCTTTGACAGATTTTTTCATCTTCATCACTCGGACAGAATAAATCAGGAATTAACTAGTCAACTAAAATAATGATTTGGCTCTGGGATGTTTGGGTTAGTCTTGTATCTGTCCAAGCTTCAGACATTCAGCTGTGAAACAAGATTAGTTTTTCCTATTCTTCGCCAGAGTTAATCTACAGCCTACTAATCAGAGCTGAACTCTAAATCCCTTTTTCAATCACATCACTGGGAAAAGTAAATATTTGATCATTTATTGGGGCATATGCATTTTCCATTTAAGTCGCTTACTCAAAGAATAAGACACCACATAACCTAGGCTGATGCGGATCATCAGTTTTAAGATAAGAATTTATGCAGTAATTACAATATTACTTCATATCCTCAGTGGGAGTGCTATGTCAGTGACTTTAGGATCGGATGGATTGATGAGTGCATCCAGACAAAAGAAGGCTTGGCCTTGCATTTCAGGGGTTAGTTACAATAAAAAAATGACCGTATGATGGCCTGTAGTCCTCAGAAAGGACGGAGGTATCTCTACCCTCTAGTCTATGTCCACACACTCAAGTTCAGATGCAAGTCACTGCTTCGTTCATTTCAAAATGTCAATATTTCAAATCTTGTGACAGTCCTGATGCAGTTGTTCTGTACTAACTGGTTGATATGCAAACAAAGCACACCTTTCAGACATTAATGAAGTGTTGCAATACACATCACACATGCGAGCAGCACTTATGGCAGAGTAACAGAATACATTGAGTCTCAGGTTCTGCTCTCAGAGGACCGGCAGGCTATTATAAACTGATGAGGTGGAGGAGAGCTGCATGGAAATTATTCTTTTTTTAAAGCGTTAATTAGTGGCTCTGTCACTGACGACCATTCTGTAGGGATGACTAACGCTTTATACCCCCCCCCCCCCCATGGGTCCTCATGACCGGTTGGCACACGGATGTCAAAGTTACATTTACATAGAAAGCTCTAAGAGCAACGTAGTCCCATTGCACATACAGTAGAACATATACAACGTGCTATGTGCTGTTACACTACATGCCTTGATAAAACGTCTTCCATTGTTGAAATCACAAGGACAGAATATGGATATAATTGCATTTTCTGGTCAGTTTTGGGTTGACTAGCCAGGTCAAGCCATCACTCTATCTGCAGGCAGGAGAGCATCATAGATCCCAATCTAAAAGAAAAGGCTCGAACACAGACCCAACGTTACAAGTGCACTTTTATTGAGGCACTGTGTAGAGATTTAGAAATGACTAACATTCATCTTAACATGCTTCCATCTAAACACGTCTTTCTACAGAGTGAATCTAAAAGACAGCAGAGCAGCTGGCAGGCTTGGTGAGGGTCAGAGTTCAGAGAGGACATGCAGATTGCAGGACAGAAAGGCATCAGCATGGTCAGTCATTCAGGCTGCATCCCATTCCCTACACACTACTTTTGAACAGGGCCCATATGGTGCTGGTAAAAAGTAGTGCACTATATAGTGAATAAGGTGCCATTTAGCCAGTCAGTCCACACTCAACCTCCAGTCCAGACATGGGCCATTTCTGCAGCACGCTGAGTACAGCCCCACACCAGCCCAGCTCGTCCGTCTGCTCAGCCACCATCCACCAGCCAACCTCTAACCTCCAGTCGGTCAGAGGTTTGATCCAGTCGTCACTATGTAACTGCCCAGCTGTAACCAAGAGGCCCAGCACCTCCTCAGGACCCAATTAGTCCCAGCCGGGTCTCTCTCCTCTGGGTCCTCTCCCTCAGCTGGCCCCCTCCACTGGGTGTATTCCTCCAGAGGAGACAGAGGGAGAGGAGACAGAGGGAGAGGAGACAGAGGGAGAGGATAGGGAGAAAAGGCATAGCCAGGCATGACACTGATGTGGGCGTACAGACGCTAAAGGGGAGGGCAGCGGGAGGTGCAACCTTTGAGGCGATGCCAATAAGTGTTTTCAAAATAAATTCCACTCTTGTCAAACTTTCTCTTTTTTCATAGCTACTCTGCCACAGCCACCACGTCCAGAGTTAGTGCTCAGGGAATGGCCTGAGGCGATCATACAATTGTTTTTGTATTTTCTCATTCTGCCTTTCTTTACCTCTCCTCATCACTCTGTCTGTTTCCCTCGTTTTCTCTTTGTCTGTTCTCAATGTTTTTCCTTTTGACATTAAGTTGGTCATGTTCATTAAGAATATTTCTCTATTAGGAGAATGAGAACGGTTCAGTATGAAGACTTGTCTGACAGAACGCTTCTAACTCATGTTAATGAGGTCTCCCAGAGCGACTAGCTGGCCAACTGCCCTGCTATGTGAGACAGTGACAATCTATGCTGTCAATTAGCCTGTTCTACAGCCAGAGTGTTGGGGACAGCTGGTCGACGTGAAGCGATGCTAGCCAATATATCACAGATGTAATATTCAGCCTCTGCAGAGACCAGCACTTCTCTCTCTCCAGCTATTATTCAACATTTAATTCCTGGACTTAAACAGATGACATCCTCCTACAGTAAAGGAAGGTAAGCTATGCTTGACGAACCATGTTACAGAATCAGACACTTTATTTGATTACATTTGTGAATTGAGACATAAACTAAAAGTTAATTGGGAGGATTTAGGGGGAGAAAAAAAGTATTAATTTATTATTTCTGTACTTTCTTATTTGTGTGAAGCACATGACTGTGGAGTCAGCGTAGTCCTATCATCCACCACCAGACCCACTACAGTTATTCAGCCAGGAAACAGAACTCAGAACAACTACTCCCACAAGGTTCAACCACCACCAGTAATTCCCTATACTTTGTTCATCTGCAATTTGGTCTTTTTGTTGCATTTAATTATATTTGAGAACAATTTAATTGTTTCTCTGACATTAAAATGATTGCATATTCCAATTTGCCAAGTTTTCATGGGTGTAAAGAGCTCCACAACAGACCCATGGGATCCTCCTCAATGAGCTAGACACTGTGAATCATGGGTCATCTCTGGCCTAATGCCAATAACACAAACTATTCTGTTTTTTAATAACATTGTGAATAACTGTTTGGATGTTTTGAGACCGCAAAGCATCTCACGATGCGGGAGACCAAAATTATTGCAAAGATGCTCAATTATTTTGTCAAAAAGTAGGTACCTCTCAGTGCACAGACCATCAGTATCATCAAAGACAGGTTCAACTTCAGAAAGAACACACACGATGGGTCGTATTTGGTCGTAGAGACCTGAGAAAAGGAGTCATTTTAGCTACTTATGGATAGAACTGAAGCCGAAATCCAGAAAGTGAACTCCTTTAGGAGGTCCAGTTAAATTTGTCTCCATGTAACAAACTACTTGAATGAAGACAAATTGCTAAATTGCCAAGCAGTCGTTGGTTGTGTTCCAAAAAGCACCCTATTGTCACGTTCCTGACCTATTTATGTTAGTTGTTATGTGTGTTAGTTGGTCAGGACGTGAGGTTGGGTGGGCATTCTATGTTTTCTGTTTCTGTGTTGGTTTTGGGTTGCCTGGTATGGCTCTTAATTAGAGGCAGGTGTTTGGCGTTCCTCTAATTAAGAGTCATATTTAGGTAGGCGTTGTCACAGTGTTCGTTGTGGGTGATTGTCTCCTGTGTTTGTGTATGTCGTTGCGCCACACGGGACTGGTTTCGGTTTGTTTGTTAAGTATTTTATGTGTAGGCTTTTTGCCCTGTTCGTGCGTTCTCGTGTGTTATGTGAGTCCGTCGTTCAGATCTGTTCTACACCGTTTATTTGTTTTTGTTAGTGTATAGTCAAGTTCGTGTTTTTTCGTCTTGTCAATAAATTCAGTATGTATTCAAACTTCGCTGCGCCTTGGTTCAATCCCTGCTCCTCTTCGGATGAAGAAGAGGAGGACAGCCGTTACAGAATCACCCACCATACCAGAGCCAAGCAGCGGAGTCAACGGAGAAAGGGACAGGAAAAGAAGGAGCAATGGACATGGGACGATATATTGGACGGAAAGGGTTGCTACACATGGGAGGAGATCCTGGCTGGTAGGGATCGCCTCCCATGGGAACAGCTGGAGGCACTGAGGAGAGCAGAGGCTACCGGAGAGAGGAACCGGAGCTATGAGGGAACGCGTCTGGCACGGAAGCCAAAAAAGCCCGTAAGTAATTCCCAAAAATTTCTTGGGGGGGGGCTAGGAGGTAGTGGGCCTAGGGCAGGTAGGAGACCTGCGCCCACTTCCCAGGCTTACCGTGGAGAGCGGGAGTACGGGCAGGCGCCGTGTTACGCAGTAGAGCGCACGGTGTCTCCTGTACGAGTGCATAGCCCAGTGCGGGTTATTCCACCTCCCCGCACTGGTAGGGCTAGATTGGGTATTGAGCCAGGTGTCATGAGGCCGGCTCAACGCGTCTGGTCTCCAGTGCGTCTCCTCGGGCCGGCATACATGGCACCTGCCTTACGCATGGTTTCCCCGGTTCGCCTACATAGCCCGGTGCGGGTTATTCCACCTCCCCGCACTGGTCGGGCAACCGGGAGCATTCAACCAGGTAAGGTTGGGCAGGCTCAATGCTCAAGAGTGCCAGTATGTCTCCACGGTCCGGTATTTCCGGCACCACCTCCCCGCCCCAGCCTAGTACCTACAGTGTCTACACTACGCACTAGGCTACCAGTGCGTATCCTGAGCCCTGTTCCTCCTCCACGCACTCTCCCTGTAGTGCGTGTATCTAGCCCGGTGCCTCCAGTTCCGGCCCCACGCACTAAGCTACCAGTGCGTCTCCAGAGCCCTGTACAAACTGTATCTTCTCCCCCTACTAATCCTGATGTGCTTGTCCTCAGCCCGGCGTCACCAGTGCCGGTACCACGCATCAGTTATAGAGTGGGCTTTGAGAATACAGTGTGCCCTGTCCCTGCTCCCCGCACTAGTAGGAAGGTGCTTATCATTAGCACGGTGCCTCCAGTTCCGGCACCACGCACCAGGTCTACAGTGCACCGTATCCGGCCAGAGCCATCCGTCTCCCCAGCGCCATCTGAGCCATCCGTCTCCCCAGCGCCATCTGAGCCATCCGTCTCCCCAGCGCCATCTGAGCCATCCGTCTCCCCAGCGCCATCTGAGCCATCCGTCTCCCCAGCGCCGTCTGAGCCATCCGTCTGCCAGGAGCCTGCAAAGCCGCCCGTCTGCCATGAGCCTGCAAAGCCGCCCGTCTGCCATGAGCCTACAGAGCCATCCGCCAGACAGGAGCCGCTAGAGCCGCCAGCCAGACAGGATCTGCCAGAGCCGCCAGCCAGACAGGATCCGCCAGAGCCGCCAACCAGACAGGATCTGCCAGAGCCGCCAACCAGACAGGATCTGCCAGAGCCGCCAACCAGACAGGATCTGCCAGAGCCGCCAACCAGACAGGATCTGCCAGAGCCGCCAACCAGACAGGATCTGCCAGAGCCGCCAACCAGACAGGATCTGCCAGAGCCGCCAACCAGACAGGATCTGCCAGAGCCGCCAGCGAGCCATGAGCAGCCAGAGCCGTCAGAGAGCCATGAGCAGCCAGAGCCGTCAGAGAGCCATGAGCAGCCAGAGCCGTCAGAGAGCCATGAGCAGCCAGAGCCGTCAGAGAGCCATGAGCAGCCAGAGCCGTCAGAGAGCCATGAGCAGCCAGAGCCGTCAGAGAGCCATGAGCAGCCAGAGCCGTCAGAGAGCCATGAGCAGCCAGAGCCGTCAGAGCGCCATGAGCGTCGAGAGCCGTCAGAGCGCCATGAGCGTCGAGAGCCGTCAGCCTGCCATGAGCGTCGAGAGCCGTCAGCCTGCCATGAGCGTCGAGAGCCGTCAGCCTGCCATGAGCGTCGAGAGCCGTCAGCCTGCCATGAGCGTCGAGAGCCGTCAGCCTGCCATGAGCGTCGAGAGCCGTCAGCCTGCCATGAGCGTCGAGAGCCGTCAGCCTGCCATGAGCGTCGAGAGCCGTCAGCCAGCCATGAGCGTCGAGATTCGTCAGTCAGCCATGAGCTGCCCTTCAGCCTGAAACGGCTAGATACCCAGAACTGCCCATCAGTCCAGAGCTGTCTCTCTGTCCGGAGCTGCCTTTCAGTCCGGAGTTGCCCCTCTATCCTGATCCCCCTCTCTATCTTGATCTACCTCTATATTCTTATCTATCCCTCTGTCTTGATTTATCTCTCTGTCCCGGTGCTGTCCTTATTAGTGAGGTTATTAAGAGGATTTTGTGGGGGTAGAAAGAGGGTGGACATTCTTAGAGGGAGGAAGCTAGGATGGATTATGGTGGGGTGGGGACCTCGCCCGGAGCCTGAGCCACCACCGTGGTTAGATGCCCACCCAGACCCTCCCCTAGACTTTGTGCTGGTGCGTCCGGAGTTCGCACCTTGTGGGGGGGGTAATGTCACGTTCCTGACCTATTTATGTTAGTTGTTATGTGTGTTAGTTGGTCAGGACGTGAGGTTGGGTGGGCATTCTATGTTTTCTGTTTCTGTGTTGGTTTTGGGTTGCCTGGTATGGCTCTTAATTAGAGGCAGGTGTTTGGCGTTCCTCTAATTAAGAGTCATATTTAGGTAGGCGTTGTCACAGTGTTCGTTGTGGGTGATTGTCTCCTGTGTTTGTGTATGTCGTTGCGCCACACGGGACTGGTTTCGGTTTGTTTGTTAAGTATTTTATGTGTAGGCTTTTTGCCCTGTTCGTGCGTTCTCGTGTGTTATGTGAGTCCGTCGTTCAGATCTGTTCTACACCGTTTATTTGTTTTTGTTAGTGTATAGTCAAGTTCGTGTTTTTTTCGTCTTGTCAATAAATTCAGTATGTATTCAAACTTCGCTGCGCCTTGGTTCAATCCCTGCTCCTCTTCGGATGAAGAAGAGGAGGACAGCCGTTACACCTATTCCCTATATAGTGCACAACTTTTGCTACATGGGTCCTGGTCAAAAGTAGTCCACTATATAAGGAATAGGATGCCTTTTGGGATGTAGTCCTGGTAGTAACCCTGCTGAGAGTCAAGGCCAGGGAGGTTTCTAGTCTGAGGTCCCCAGTAGATATATGTTCTTCTCAGTGGGTTATTACATGAGGCTGGATGTGTTATGTTGAGGATCTAGAGAGAGGTTGCTGAAGGTGGAAGAGGGTTTGGGGGAGGGAGGCTGTCGAGGGAAGAGGGTTGGGAGAGGCTGTAGGAGGAGGAGGATTGAGGAGGAGGGTTGAGGAGGGAGGTTGGACGGGGAGGAGGATTGGGTAGGCCGTGCTACTCTCCCTAGGGATGTGTGCACACAGCTTTGTGACACATTAACGTAAAAAAGTCCCTTTGGTTCACACCAGCTCTGTGAGAAAACCTCTCCCTCTACTGATATATTAAGTCTCGCTGTGGTCTCACCCTCCGCTAGAGAGAGCTGTTATCTGATACCTTACTGCAGCCCTGGACCAATGGGACCACTCTCATTCACATAAAACTTCAGCCATTTAATTCAAAACAAGGGATCTGTCCCAAATGGAACCCTATTCCCTATACAGTGCACTACAGGGCTCTGGACAAAAGTAGTGCACTATATAGGGAATAAGGTGTCATTTGGGACTCCGCCAAGAACTTTATTACCTTCTCCCTATTGACCCGTAATGTAAACCTGGGGAATATCACAGTGATTTTCTACTGCTGACATGCAGGCTAGGTGGGATTTCATTGGCTCTATGTGCATAAAGATGATCGTTATCATAGTGCAATTAGTTACAGCCTATAAAATACCTTCTCATTAATTACCAATCTAACTGTTATTCATCTACACTCAGCTCTGAGGGTTTTATCTTCATTGGACAACATATTTATTTTCATTTGACCCCCCATCCCAAAAAATACTCTGAACTCTGATGTTGCTTGAAATAAATTGTCATTATTTGTCTGTAGGCCTGATAAATTGGAAACTTACTGTAGGTTTTTGGTAAAAAATTTGCAGGGATGAAGAATATGAGCGTAGTAAGAAACATAAATAATCAGCATTCATTGAGACGTTTGTGTTGAAGCCTTGAATGCTCAATCATTTTTATATTTTTTATATATTTTATATATATAAAGCTTTCCAAGATGGCATAGCAGTTCAGACGTCTTTTTTTGTCCTCGTATTGTCGTGTCCTGTATACATATATATTTACACCTTTCTTCGCATATCTTTATATATTTTATTATCCAAGAACTCAACTACAAAAGCTTTCCTGCAACCCGCCTCACCAATTACAAAAAAAAGTATTATTTACCTCAAATCTGAAAATCCACAGTGGTAGCTAGCCAGAGGCTAACCAGAAGCCGGCCGAAACTAGCCAGAAGCTACCCGGAAGCTACCCAGAAGCTAACTAGAAGCTAGCCAGAAGCAAGCCGGAAGCTACCCAGAAGCTAACTAGAAGCTAGCCAGTAGCTGATCTGAAGCTGCCCAGAAGTTAGCCGGTTTGCTGGCTAGCGTTGGTGTTTCAGCTGCCCACGTTTTGTGGTCTTCAGCTATTCCTTCAGCTCGATAATCTATCGGCACTTTTGTGCAACGCGGCTCGGACCGGAGCATACCGGGCCTATTTTTCTTAGTGTCCCCGGATTTCAGCCGCAGGCTCTGGACGTTTGCACCTTGATTTCGCAGCTAGCTAGCTGCAAACCGTGTGACTATTGGCTTACGTCGATCCCGGAGCAAACTTAAATTATTACGAAGCTAGCCAGCTGAGGAGTTCCATCAGCCATTCCTGGGCTACAGTCACCTATCCGGACCCGTTTTTTTTTTTGTTGTTGTTGCTGCAGATGCGGAGCCCCATCGGGCCTTCACGACTGACTGCCGAAATTATCTGCCCGAGGGAGTTATCCAACTGGCACCTCCGTCGCAACGTTACCTGAACGCTCATCTGGGGCCCGCTAATCGTTAGCTGTCTTATCGGCTGCTGTCTGAATAAGTATATCGGACAATTTTTCTTGGGTCACTATATCTATTTTGCCAATTGGATTGATCCCCTCTGCTACACGGAACCCCACTAATCTACCGACGGAAACGCACGAGGTGTCTAAAAAATAAAAAAAAATAAAAATAGACTTCCATCCTATGCTATCTTGCTACCGATAGCCATCTACCCGGCCAGCTGTCTGGATCGCCGTGACCCCAACCAACCTCTACTCACTGGACCCTTATGATCACTCGATTAAGCATGCCTCTCCTTAATGTAAATATGCCTTGTCCATTGCTGTTCTGTTTAGTGTTTATTGGCTTATTTCACTGTAGAGCCTCTAGCCCTGTTCACTATACCATATCCAACCTTTCAGTTCCACCACCCACATATGCGATGACATCACCTGGTTTCAATGATGTTTCTAGAGACAATAATACTCTCATCATCAGTCAATACCTAGGTTTACCTCCACTGTATTCACATCCTGCCATACCTTTGTCTGTACATTATTCCTTGAAGCTATTTTATCGCCCCCAGAAACGTCCTTTTAATCTCTGTTCTAGACGTTCTAGACGACCAATTCTCATAGCTTTTAGCCGTACCCTTATCCTACTCCTCCTCTGTTCCTCTGGTGATGTAGAGGTGAACCCAGGCCCTGCAGTACCTAGCTCCACTCCTATTCCCCAGGCGCTCTCTTTTGATGACTTCTGTAACCGTAATAGCCTTGGTTTCATGCATGTTAACATTAGAAGCCTCCTCCCTAAGTTTGTTTTGTTCACTGCTTTAGCACACTCTGCCAAACCAGATGTTTTAGCCGTGTCTGAATCCTGGCTTAGGAAGACCACCAAAAATTCTGACATTTTCATCCCTAATTACAACATTTTCAGACAAGATAGAACGGCCAAAGGGGGCGGTGTTGCAATCTACTGCAAAGATTGCCTGCAGAGTTCTGTTTTACTATCCAGGTCTGTTCCCAAACAATTTGAACTTCTCCTTTTAAAAATCCACCTCTCTAAAAACAAGTCTCTCACCGTTGCCGCCTGCTATAGACCACCCTCTGCCCCCAGCTGTGCTCTGGACACCATATGTGAACTGATTGCTCCCCATCTATCTTCAGAGCTCGTGCTGCTAGGCGACCTAAATTGGAACATGCTTAACACCCCAGCCATCCTACAATCTAAGCTTGATGCCCTCAATCTCACACAAATTATCAATGAACCTACCAGGTACCACCCCAATTCCGTAAACACGGGTACCCTCATAGATATCATCCTAACCAACTTGCCCTCCAAATACACCTCTGCTGTTTTCAACCAAGATCTCAGCGATCACTGCCTCATTGCCTGCATCCGTAATGGGTCAGCGGTCAAACGACCTCCACTCATCACTGTCAAACGCTCCCTGAAACACTTCAGCGAGCAGGCCTTTCTAATCGACCTGGCCGGGGTATCCTGGAAGGATATTGATCTCATCCCGTCAGTAGAGGATGCCTGGATATTTTTTTTAAATGCCTTCCTCACCATCTTGAATAAGCATGCCCCATTCAATAAATTTAGAACCAGGAACAGATATAGCCCTTGGTTCTCTCCTGACCTGACTGCCCTTAACCAACAGAAAAACATCCTATGGCGTTCTGCATTACCATCGAACAGCCCCCGTGATATGCAACTTTTCAGGGAAGCTAGGAACCAATATACACAGGCAGTTAGAAAAGCCAAGGCTAGCTTTTTCAAGCAGAAATTTGCTTCCTGCAACACAAACTCAAAAAAGTTCTGGGACACTGTAAAGTCCATGGAGAATAAGAACACCTCCTCCCAGCTGCCCACTGCACTGAAGATAGGAAACACTGTCACCACCGACAAATCCACTATAATTGAGAATTTCAATAAGCATTTTTCTACGGCTGGTCATGCTTTCCACCTGGCTACCCCTACCCCGGTCAACAGCACTGCACCCCCCACAGAAACTCGCCCAAGCGTTCCCCATTTCTCTTTCTCCCAAATACAGTCAGCTGATGTTCTGAAAGAGCTGCAAAATCTGGACCCTTACAAATCAGCCGGGCTAGATAATCTGGACCCTTTCTTTCTAAAACTATCTGCTGAAATTGTTACCACCCCTATTACTAGCCTTTTCAACCTCTCTTTCGTGTCGTCTGAGATTCCCAAAGATTGGAAAGCAGCTGCGGTTATCCCCCTCTTCAAAGGGGGGGACACTCTTGACCCAAACAGCTACAGACCCATATCTATCCTACCCTGCATTTCTAAGGTGTTAGAAAGCCAAGTTAACAAACAGATTACCGACCATTTCGAATCCCACCATACCTTCTCCGCTATGCAATCTGGTTTCAGAGCTGGTCATGGGTGCACCTCAGCCACGCTCAAGGTCATAAACGATATCTTAACCGCCATCGATAGGAAACAATACTGTGCAGCCGTATTCATCGACCTGGCCAAGGCTTTTGACTCTGTCAATCACCACATCCTCATCGGCAGACTCGACAGCCTTGGTTTCTCTAATGATTGCCTCGCCTGGTTCACCAACTACTTCTCTGATCGAGTTCAGTGTGTCAAATCGGAGGGTCTGTTGTCCGGGCCTCTGGCAGTCTCTATGAGGGTGCTACAGGGTTCAATTCTTGGACCGACTCTCTTCTCTGTATACATCAATGATGTCGCTCTTGCTGCTGGTGAGTCTCTGATCCACCTCTACGCAGACGACACTATTCTGTATACTTCTGGCCCTTCTTTTGACACTGTGTTAACAACCCTCCAGGCGAGCTTCAATGCCATACAACTCTCCTTCCGTGGCCTCCAATTGCTCTTGAATACAAGTAAAACTAAATGCATGCTCTTCAACCGATCGCTGCCTGCACCTGCCCGCCTGTCCAACATCACTACTCTAGACGGCTTTGACTTAGAATATGTGGACAACTACAAATACCTAGGTGTCTGGTTAGACTGTAAACTCTCCTTCCAGACTCACATCAGACATCTCCAATCCAAAGTTAAATCTAGAATTGGCTTCCTATTCTGCAACAAAGCATCCTTCACTCATGCTGCCAAACATACCCTTGTAAAACTGACCATCCTACCAATCCTCGACTTCGGTGATGTCATTTACAAAATAGCCTCCAATATCCTACTCAATAAATTGGATGCAGTCTATCACAGTGCCATCCATTTTGTCACCAAAGCCCCTTACCCTGCCCACCACTGCGACCTGTACACTTTCGTTGGCTGGCCCTCGCTTCATACTCGTCGCCAAACCCATTGGTTCCAGGTCATCTACAAGACCCTGCTAGGTAAAGTCCCCCCTTATCTCAGCTCGCTGGTCACCATAGCAGCACCTACCCGTAGCACGCGCTCCAGCAGGTATATCTCTCTAGTCACCCCCAAAACCAATTCTTCCTTTGGACGCCTCTCCTTCCAGTTCTCTGCTGCCAATGACTGGAACGAACTACAAAAATCTCTGAAACTGGAAACACCTATCTCCCTCACTAGCTTTAAGCACCAGCTGTCAGAGCAGCTCATAGATTACTGCACCTGTACATAGCCTATCTATAATTTAGCCCAAACAACTACCTCTTTACCTACTGTATTCATATATTTATTTTTGCTCCTTTGCTCCCCATTATTTCTATCTCTACTTTGCACTTTCTTCCACTGCAAACCAACCATTCCAGTGTTTTTTTTACTTGCTATATTGTATTTACTTCGCCACCATGGCCTTTTTATATTTTTATTTATTTTTATATATATTTTGTTTGCCTTCACCTCCCTTATCTCACCTCACTTGCTCACATTGTATATAGACTTATTTTTTCACTGTATTATTGACTGTATGTTTGTTCTACTCCATGTGTAACTATGTGTTGTTGTATGTATCGAACTGCTTTGCTTTATCGTGGCCAGGTCGCAATTGTAAATGAGAACGTGTTCTCAATTTGCCTACCTGGTTAAATAAAGGTGACATAAAAATAAAATAAATATATATTATTTTTTTTTCAAAACAAATTAAGTTGAAGTTCATATTTGAACATGACTTCATAGGAAGTATTTCAAGAGCCATAATAAATAAATATGGTGATAAAGGGTATCCTTGTTTTACACCTCCTAGATAATCTAATACAAATAGTAACATGAAACTAAACTCACATACAGTATTAAGTACATTTTGTAACCATCTCATCTGCATACTGTACAGTTTGTAAGTCTGCCAGGCCCATTTCTGTCCCTTACTCAAGCCTGTATCTTTAATGATGTGGATAAGTGGGAGCATCTATGCTATACTCCCCCACTATGACCCTGGAGAGCATGAGGCGTCATCTCCACTGACCTTAAAGAACTTAAATTGGTACTGCTATTCTTCTGAATCTGCACATTCATGAATACTTATTAAGCATCATTGCATAGCTGAGCTTTATACATTTGAAGTTAGAAGTTTACATACACCTTAGCCAAATACATTTAAACTACATTTTTCACAATTCCTGACATTTAATCCAGTTAGGATCACCACCTTATTTTAAGAATGTGAAATGTCAGAATAATAGTAGAGAGAGTGATTATTTCCTCTTTTATTTCTTTCATCACATTCCCAGTGGGTCAGAAGTTTAAATACATTCAATTAGTATTTGCCTTTAAATTGTTTAACTTGGGTCAAATGTTTCGGGCAGCCTTCCAAAAGCTTCCCACAATAAGTTGGGTGAATTTTGGCCCGTTTCTCCTGACAGAGCTGGTGTAACTGAGTCAGGTTTGTAGGTCTCCTTATTCGCACACGCTTTTTCAGTTCTGCCCACAAATGTTCTATGCGATTGAGGTCAGGGCTTTGTGATGGCCACTCCAATACCTTGACATTGTTGTCCTTAAGCTATTTTGCCACAACTTTGGTGGTATGCTTGGGGTCATTGTCCATTTGGAAAACTCATTTGCGACCAAGCTTTAACTTCCTGACTGTTGTCTTGAGATGTTGCTTCAATATATCCACATACTTTTCCTTCCTCATGTTGACATCTATTTTGTGAAGTGCACCAGTCGCTCCTGCAGATAGAGATACTTTTGTACCTGTTCCTCCAGCATCTTCACAAAGTCCTTTGCTGTTGTTCTGGGATTGATTTGCACTTTTCACACCAAAGTACGTTCATCTCTAGGAGACAGAACGCATCTCCTTCCTGAGCGGTATGACGACTGCGTGGTCCCATGGTGTTTATACTTGCGTACTATTGTTCGTACAGATGAACGTGGTACCTTCAGGCACTTGGAAATTTCTCCCAAGGATGAACCAGACTAGTCGAGGTTTACATTTGTTTTTCTGAGGTTTTGGCTGACGTCTTTAGATTTTTCCATGATGTCAAGCAAAGAAGCACTGAGTTTGAAGGCCTTGAAATACATCCACAGGTACACCTCCAATTGACTCAAATGATGTCAATTAGCCTATCAGAAGCTTCAAAAGACATGACATAATTTTCTAGAATTTTCCAAGCTGTTTAAAGGCACAGTCAACTTAGTGTATGTAAACTTCTGACCCACTGGAATTGTGATACCGTGAATTATAAGTGAAATACTCTGTCTGTAAGCAATTGTTGGAAAAATTACTTGTGTCATGCACAAAGTAGATGTCCTAACCGACTTGCCAAAACTATAGTTTGCTAACAAGAAATTTGTGGAGTGGTTGAAAAACGAGTTTTAATGACTCCAACCTTAGTGTATGTAAACCTCCGACTTCAACTGTATGTTTGTGAAACAGATATAGAAAGCAAACTATTTTTTCACATGTTGAGATGTGTGTGAGGGAGAGGGTGAGATTTTAGTGAGGGAGTTGAAAAGTAAAAAATGTCACACCAACACAGTTTTAAATGAGCCAAATGTCAATCTGAGTGGTGTGGAGACAAGTGGAGGGAGAGATGACACACTTTTCATTTCCTCATGATGAAAATATCATCTCCAGATCTTCAGTTTGTGTGTCAACCTATTAAATGGAAAGTTATCACCATAATATTTGGTACATTCTAGTTTATAATTAACCAGAGCCCATGTAGTGCACTATGTAAGGAATAGATTGCCGTTTGGGACACAGTCATACTGTGAAATATGAGTTTCATACCAAAACGCTATATCCATTTTCAGAAAAGTTGGTAAATTTGCTTTTATTGTTTAAAGATATTATGAAAGAAGACTGGTGAGTTTTTTCACTATCTAACCCTAACCCAATTGTAACATTTCTGGTGGATATAGCACACTTCATATGATCACAGGTCTACAGTATGTTCATTTAATTTCAGAACCACTCTGTCCTCTGAAAGTCATTGTGTAGCCATCTCTCTGTCTGAGTGGCCTTTCATTCTCTGGGTCTCACTGTATCATAGTTTTTCCATGCTCAAGCAGAACCTCTCTGAACCACACTTCTAACTCCAAATTGGTTATTGATCCTGTTTTCTTTAAGCATATTGCTGGATGCACACTTTCTACCCCTCCCTCTCCCCCCTAAGTCTTTTATTTTGAAAGCATCTTCAGCCTCGCCTATCATGTTTCATGATGACAAATGCTAAACATAATTGGCCATGGCATCTGCCAGACAGGTCCTTCATGAATAACGATCATTTTAGTCTGCCAATTGAGCTTGCAGTATAATATTTTCAAAAGTGTTTTTGTTTTCCAATTCAGTAGATCCTCGTATTTCATTACCTGAAGCGACGCTAGACAGTCATGTCTTGAAGCTGTTTCATACTAGAATTATATGCTATTAATAAAGCACGTGATTGATTAATAATTTTTGTTCTTATAACCCCACTCAATCAACGCACTGCGGTAGCAACATCTGACTTCGGTTGTTATTTGATCAAAGGTGCATTGTAGGTAAGCACATATAACGCTTGACATTTAAAACTCATTTCTGTTTGAGAGGACTTCAGGAGCATTTACCATGAATGTGATCTTTGCGATTATTGCGTAAATTGCCTTTAAAAGGCACATTGTTGGTAGTGTAATGTGCTTGTCGATAATCTGCCTCTGATTAATTCCTGTCCCTAGTTGATCGGTAAAAGCTTCTTTGTTTTCATTCAGTTATGCATGTGCACTGTTTGTTTATATGTGGAATTTCAGTTACGCTTATTATTACATTTAACAACTATAATTTGATGTTATTTTTCATTTGTGTTCTATAAGTAGTAATTGTCTCACTAAGAACTCGACACTTAGGCTGTGTTTACACAGGCACCGCAAATCTGATTATTTTTTTAATACTAAACAGATCTTTTCACATACAATGTTTTTCAGAGCTGATCTGATTGGTTAAAATACCAATTAGTGAAAAAGGATCAGAATTGGTCTGCCTGTCTAAACGCAATCTAAGATATAAAGCATGTGGGAGGAATCCTGCATCTCAATTTCTCTCTGCACTGTAGCCATGGCATTCATTAAGACACACATGCACACACACTCTCTCTCTCTCTCTCTCTTACTTCCTCTCTCTCTCTCCCTCTCCCTCTCTCTCTTCCTCTCTCTCTTCCTCTCCCTTTTCCTCTCGCCCTCTCCCTCTTTAGTTCTGTCTCCCTCCCTCTCCCTCTACTGCTCACTCTCGCTCTCTCTCGCTTTCTTAATTCAATGGGCTTTATTGGCATGGGAAACATATGTTGACTTTAACCTAACAGATATGGGAATTTATCAAATTTGGATTTGTTTTCAAATTCTTTGTGGATCTGTGTAATCTGAGGAAAATATGTGTTTCTAGTATGGTCATACATTTGGCAGGAGGTTACAGTGGCCTCTCTCAAAAGCAAGGATATGCTCAGTGAGTCTGTCCGTAGTCAAAGCGTTCCTTAATTTTGGTTCAGTCACAGTGGTCAGGTATACTGCCACTGTGGACTCTCTGTTTAGGGCAAAATAGCATTCTAGTTTGCTCTGTCTTTTTGCTAATTCATTCCAATGTATGTGTCTCTGTGTGTCTCTCTGTGTGTCTCTGTGTGTCTCTCTGTGTGTCTCTCTCTATCTCTCTCTCTCTCTCTCAGTCATTATAGTGAACTGTAGGAACATACACTACCATTCAAAAGTTTGGGGTCACAGAAAATTCCTTGTTTTTGTGTAGACCTTGTGTAGACATTGTGTAGACATTGTTCATGTTGTAAATGGCTATTGTAGCTGGAAACAGCTGTTTTTTTTAATGGAATATCTACATAGGTGTACAGAGGCCCATTATCAGAAACCATCACTCCTGTGTACCAATGGCACGTTGTGTTAGCTAATTCAAGTTCATCATTTTAAAAAGCTATTTCCGATCAATTTGATGTTATTTGAACGGACAAAAAATGTCATTTTCTTTCAAAAACAAGGACATTTCTAAGTGACCCCAAACTTTTGAATGGTAGTGTACGTTTTGGATCAGTCTTAGTGATATTTGGGGTTGCTTTCAATGACCCTGGATGTGGGCTGAGAGGAACTTTGGTGTGGTCTGCATACAGTGTGACTTTTGTTCTGTTACACCTAATTTAAAATCTTAATGTGAGAATAAGTTTTGATAATATCTCAATATTAGAATAAATAAATAAGGTGTTAAGTGGCAACCCTGTTTAACCCTGTTTAACACCCTTTACCTGTATGATTGTCTCCGAAAAATAACCATTGTTTAATGACAGGTAAAGATATCTCATCTAGGTAGATTTAATGTCCTAATGATAAAGAAGACACAGAATGCCCCATTAGAGCCTAGTCATCCTGAGTGACAGAGAGACAAGACAAATGACAACCCTGCTGACTCTGTGGCCTGGCCCCTGTCTCTGTGCTCACTTTGTGGCCCCCAGCCCCCGGCTTTCTGAACTCGTATTATCCTGTTCACTGAGGCACAGGTGGTGATTTACCTAACTTAATTTGGTCATTAAGGCGCTCTGGTCGTTTCAGTGCCATCCTCCCCTCAGGCCCCGAGAGAGAGCTGCAGTGATTAAAACCAAACTATTTGGCTCCCTCAAGCCTCATCCTGCTACCCCCTCAACTCCAATTCTGTTACCTCCTCAACCCTAATCCCCAATCCTTCCCTTGACTTTTTCCACATTTTGTTAAATTACAGCTCTATCTAAAATGGATTAAAGTAATTTTTTTCTCATCAATCTACACACAATGCCCCATAATGACAAAGTAAAAACTGTTTTTTAGAAATTGTATCAAATGTATTAAAAATAGAAAACAGAAATATCTTATTTACATAAGTAATCAGACCTTTTGCTATGATACCCGAAATTGAGCTCAGGTGCATCCTGTTTCCATTGATCATCCTTGAGATGTTTCTACAACTTGATTGGAGTCCATCTGTGGTAAATTCAATTTATTAGACATGATTTAGAAAGGCACACACCTGTCTATTTAAGGTCCCACAGTTGATAGTGTATGTCAAAGCAAAAACCAAGCCATGAGGTCAAAGGAATTGTCTGTAGACCTCAGAGACAGGATTATGTCGAGGCACAGATCTGGGCCAGAGTACAATTTTTTTTATCCAGCATTGAAGGTCCTCAAGAACACAGTGGCCTCCATCATTCTTAAATGGAAGAAGTTTGAAACCAACAAGACTCTTTCTAGAGTTGGCTGCCCGGCATCTGAGGAATCGGGGGAGAAGGGCCTTGGTCAGGGAGGTGACCAAGAACCCGATGGTCACCTCAGAGTTCAGAGTTCCTCTGTGGAGATGGGAGAACCATCCAGAAGGACAACCATCTCTGCAGCATTCCACCAATCAGGCCTTTATGGTGAAGTGGCCAGATGGAAGTCACTCCTCAGTAAAAAGCACATGACAGCCAGCATTGGAGTTTGCCAAAAGGCACCTAAAGGACTCAGACCATAAGAAACACGATTCTCTGGTCTGATGAAGCCAAGATTGAACTCTTTGGCCTGAATGCCAAGCGTCATGTCTGGAGGAAACCTGGCACCATCCCTACGGTGAAGCATGCTGGTGGCAGCATCATGCTGTGGGAATGTTTTCAGCGGCAGGGACTGGGAGACTAGTCAGGATTGAGGGAAAGATGAACAGAGCAAAGTACAGAGAGATCCTTGATGAAAACCTGCTCCAGAGCGCTCAGGACCTCAGACTGGGGAAAAGATTCACCTTTCAACAGGACTACAACCCACAGCCAGTACAACACAGGAGTGGTTTCAGGACAAGTCTTAAGGTCTTTGTGTGGTCCAGCCAGAGCCCGGACTTGAACCTGATCGAACATCTCTGGAGAGACCTGAAAATAGCTATGCAGCCATACTCCCCATCCAACCTGACAGAACTTGAGAGTATCTGCAGAGAAGAATGGGAGAAACTCCACAAATATAGGTGTGCGAATCTTGTAGAGTCATACCCAAGAAGACTTGAGGCTATAATCACTGCCCAAGGTACTTCAACAAAGTACTGAGCAAAGGGTCTGAATTTTTATGTAAATGTAATATTTCTAAAAACCTGTTTTTGTTTTGTCATTATGGGGTGTAGATTGATGAGGGAAAAAACGATTTAATACATTTTTTAATAAGGCTGTAATGTAACAAAATGTGGAAAAAATAAAGGGGTCTGAATACCTTCCGAACGCACTGTACCTACAGCCTCCTTCTATTTGTACTGGACTCCAAGTGCATCGTCAGAATCAATCAATCCCTCTAATCTTCATTCTACCCCTCAACCCCAATCCTGCTACCACCTCAAGCCCATCCATGACCCCTGCTACCCTGCTCTTCCAATTAATGAATATGTCCCACCGACAATGATATCTGGTTAATTGATGCTTAAGAGTAGGCCTCTGATTCCTTTCCTAAAAGGGCTTCCTATGATATGATTGGAGAGTATATCTGCCATCAAATGATTGCATGCATGGAACACTAGATACATTTACAGGATTGTTTAACACCTTTAATGTGCAATATGGAAGGATCAGATGTGGATGTAGAAGTCTTTTAGGTGTGTGTGTTTGCTTACGGAGTGATGTCAACAGACACTGACATTGTAATAATGGATGGGTCAGCTAAACTTTCCCTAGGTGCGCATGCCCAGCACAAACACACACACACACACACACACAAAGTGAAAAGTCTTGATAACAACACTTTTCAATTCATTGCTCACACACACCCTGCAGCTCTTTGATATTATATTTAGTCCCCTGAAAAATGTGTTGACAAATCAATTTATGGGGCTTAATAACCTTAAACAGGGTCATTTCATCGACTCTGACAGCATGAAGGACGTTTTGGGAGGAAATAGACAAACACGTCACAATCTAACGTGACACAGCACTCATGTACCACAGAGGTGAGAAGCATTAGCTTCTGAGGCGATGACTAGAACTGGCAGTTACCACCTCAGGGGGAGATGAATGAATAGCTGACCTTTACTTTTTCAAACTGATCTCTTGCTGTTGCACAACTCTAACATGTTTAATCTGGCCCCACCTCTAGCATGTTTAAGCTAGCCCCACTTCTAGAATGTTTAAACTAGTCCCTCCTCTAAAATCTTTAAGCAATAGTAACGGAGTTCTTGCCGTAAGCTCACGCCACAGCTTGAAACGTCTCCGGTCACGTTGTGGAATTGCTAGCTTTTTGGTGGCACAACTTGTCACTTGTGTTTGCGAAGCAGATCACTGTTTGAGCTGTGGCAAAATGTTAGCAGCAGAGTGACCCCCATTACAACAGCCCCACCTCTGGCAACTAACTCCACTTTTAGCATGTTTAAGCAAGTGGTTAGTCCCACCTCTATCCTTTTTAAGCTAGCCCCACCTCTATCATGTCAAAGCTAGCTGGTAGCCCCACCTCTATCATGTTATAGCTAGCATCACCTCTAGCATGCAAAAGCTAGCTGGTAGCCCCACCTCTATCATGTTATAGCTAGCATCACCTCTAGCATGCATAAGCTAGCAGCTAGCCCCATATGTAGCATGTTGAAGCACCACCTCCTGCATGTGAAAGCTTGCTAGCTTGAACAAACATCCGCAGCATTTACCATTCATGTGATTTCAGGGAATGTCTGAGAAATGGCCTTTAAAATGTGCATTTGGTATTGCAACACCCCTTTTAATGAATCCCAGCTTATGTGTGGTTCACTGGTGGATGTAAAAGGTGAGAGGTGAAGTAAAATGGAATTGAATGTAGACAGCGGACATCTGTTGTCAAAGTCATTTTACTATAATTGTAAATTTTACCTCTCTGTCAAAATGTATACATATTATTTTTACCCCTTCCCCGTTGAGTTTGCATACACAAGCAATACTACGACAACCGAGCTTAAGCATATACTGCTTCAGTTAGTTGGAAATAGGAGTCTTTTTAATCTATAATTTACAATGCACAACAATTTTTACATAATATTTGAGTATTTCTGTTGTGCCAGTTTAACATTACTCCCACTGTTGTGTACCGTTGCCTTCTCTGTTTGGCACTTCCACAGTGCTCTCAGCTAACCTGCATGCCCTCACGTTGCATAATGCTTATATAAGGGAGTCTGAGAGGAGTGAGCCTGTATAGAAACAACAGTTACCATTTAGCAAAAAGCCTTTTCACAATTCAGCTATTTTAGGGAAATCCCAATGACTATACAGTACTTACCCATACCATTTATTATGGTTTACTTCATAAATAAAAAATGGGACAGATTTCCAGGGAGAATGTGAAGAAAACCTTCCCAAATTAGCCAGATATCAGAGTGAATACATGTTTTATGATTGTAAAACAAACAATCACCATGGCCGACAAAAAAACAACCACATTGTGATTCCCAGACATGGAAAAAGCAGGCAATTTGCATAGAATTGTATTTTTTAATCAGCTCTATTTGCTGGATTTCAATATCACCCACTCACTGCTGTTGCTCCCCCAGCCCCAATCCTGGCCCGTGTCTCATTGGTCGGTAGGAAACGGCCATCCAACATTTTCTAGGTGACTTCCTCCTAAAAGAAAGGAATCTGTGGTGGAAAATGAGAACAATACAGTCAGGTCCAAAATGGCTTCAGTTTTTTCAATGGCAAACCCACCACTGATGTGTGTGGCCAAAGAGCTCTATTTTCATGTCGTCTGAACATAGCACCA